>NW_026968768.1:0-71138 GCF_028390025.1 Pseudophryne corroboree
TCCTTACCCCGCCAGCGGTAATTAATTATTTGTTTCTAGAGCGGGACAGAAGCGTGCCATTACAGCGGCGGGGCTTCTTCCTCACCCTCACCAGCACATCTATAGAGCGTTACAAGTCTATCACTATAAGAGTTTATTATTTCCCAGACTGTGTACTTTTGGCGCTGGGTTGTGAGCTGAAAAATCCTCTCTGTCCCTCTGACGATTTACTGTAGGTCTATCCCCCGATAAGCCGATGTGTCTGTGGGTACTTGGTACATGTGTGTCAACATGTCGGTGGCTGAATGTTTTTCCCAAGAGGAAACTATATTAGGAATGCAGACATATGATGGGGCCCTGTTGGCACCACCAATAACTGACTGGGTGAAAGTTTCAATAATATCAGAGTGAGGTTGGATAAATCTGTGTCCCAGACACAGACGTAGAGAATAGATGTGATGTTCATGGCTATGCTTCTTTCCCTCAGGCCCGCAAAAATGTTACTACACACTGATACTGACTCGGACACTGATTCCTATGTCGACCATAATATTTCCTGATTAGATCCAATATTGGCAAGGAGCATTCAGTACATGATTGTGGATATTAAGGACATATTAACATCACTGAGGACCCTGCTGTTCCTGACAAAGGTGACAAAGGGGTCTATATGTATGTATATATAGATATATAATGAAAGCTGATGTAACGTTCCTCCATCTCTGTTTGAGAAAGTCTGGGCCAGCTCGACAAGATGGTTTCAAATCCCCAAAAGGTTTCCGATTGTTTATTAATTTCCTGCTGCGGACAGAATAAAGTGGGAGTCACCCCCTGTTCTGCACGGGGCCCCTGTCACAAATCCAGCGGATCATATGCAGGAAGCTACATTATTTCTAGTTATGTAACCATGGGTACATTACTTAGACCTGCCATTACATGCGCATGGGTGAGTAGTAGTATTCAAGAATTGGTCGAATACCTTGTCTTCCGATATAGATATCTTGGAGAGATGGGATACTCCTTACGTTGGATCATATCAAGGACACTGCAGCATACTTACGACTGCAAGGGATATAGGACTCTTGAGTTCACGGGCCAATTTCATGGCAGTCTCGGATAGGAGGGCATTGTGGATTCACCAAGGGAATGCTGATGCTGACTCCAAGAAGAAAGGGAGTCTCTTCCCTTTGAAGGTGAAGCCTTGTTTGGCACGGCCTAGTTAATTTGATCTCGGCAGCTCCCGCAGGTAAGTCAACCTTCTTGCCCTATGTTCCCTCTCAACGGATAAAGACGCATCATTGTCTAACGCAGTCATTTTGTCCCAATAGATATGCAAGAAGTTAAGATTCCCCTTTCTTTGCAGGTAGAGGAAGGAGAAGAGGGAAGAGGTCTGTAGCCTCTTCAAGATCGCAGGAGCAGAGATCGTCCTCTGCTTCTGCCAAATCCACTGCATGACGCTGGGGCTCTCTTGCAGGAGCCCACACCAGTGGGGGCACGTCTAAAACACTTCAGTCAGTTCTGGATTAATTTGGACCTGGACTCGTGGGTTTTACAAATAGTGTCACAAGGGTACAAACTGGGGTTTCAAGACGTTCCCCCTCACCGATTGTTCAAATCGGCCTTAGTCATCAGGGAGAAGGTTTTTATTCAAGCCTCTTCGTGCTCCCGAAGCCGGACGGCTCAGTCAGACCAATCTTAAATTTGAAATCCCTCAATTCTACCTGAAGACATTCAATTTCAAGATGGAATCTCTCAGGGTAGGGATCTCCAGTCCGGAGGAAGGAGAATTCATGGTTTTGGTAGACATAAGGATGCCTAATTACATGTTCCCGTTTAGCCACTGCATCAAGCTACCTAAGGTTTGCAATTCAGGATTGTCATTACCAATTTCAGACGTTGCCGTTTGGTCTGTCCACGGCTCCGAGGATTTTCCCCAGGGTGATGGTGGAAATGATGGTTCTCCTTCGCAAGCAAGGAGTCACAATTATGCAGTACTTGGATGATCTCCTGATAAAGGCGAGATCCAGGGACCAGTTGGTGCAAAACATCTACTCTCCCTGACAGTTCTTCAACAACATGGTTGGCTCCTAAACTTGCCAAAATCGCAGTTGGTCCCAATGACGCGGTTGTTGTTTCTGGGAGTCATACTGGACACAGAAGAGGCTTTCTTCCAGTGGAAAGGCTATGGAGTTCCAGAGTCTGGTCAAACAAATTCTGAAACCAGCAAGAGTGTTAATCCATCAATGCATTCTGTTGCTGGGGAAGATGGTTGCGGCCTACGAGGCCATTCAGTTTGGCAGGTTCCATGCCAGAGTGTTCCAGTGGGACCTGTTGGACAAGTGGTCCGGATCCCACCTACACATGCACCGGAGGATAATCCTGTCTTCCAAGACCAGAATCTTACTCCATTGGTGGCTGCACAGTTCTCACCTCCTAGAGGGGCGATGGTTCGGGATCCAGGACTGGATCCTAGGGACCATGGATGCAACCCTCCGAGGCTGGGGAGCAGTCACACAGGGGGAAAACATCCAAGGAAGATGGTCAAGTCAGGAAGTTTTCTCCACATAAATGTTCTGGAGTTAAGGGCCATTTAATAACTGCAGACACAGTACGCACTGGGACGGGTGCCCAGCATCCTCTACGGACTAAGAGAAAAGGATTTACCGGTAGGTATTAAAATCCTATTTCTCTAACGTCCTAGAGGATGCTGGGGACTCCGTAAGGACCATGGGGATAGATAGGCTCCGCAGGAGACATGGGTACTTTAAGAAAGACTTTAGTTCTGGGTGTGCACTGGCTCCTCCCTCTATGCCCCTCCTCCAGACCTCAGTTGATACTGTGCCCAGTGGAGACTGGGTGCTTTTCAGGAGCTCTCCTGAGCTTTCTGACAGAAAGTATTTTGTTAGGTTTTTAATTTTCAGGGAGCACTGCTGGCAACAGACTCCCTCATCGAGGGACTGAGGGGAGAGAAGCAGCCCTACTCTCTGAGTTGCAAGGTCCTGCTTCTTAGGCTACTGGACACCATTAGCTCCAGAGGGATTGGTACGCAGGATCTCACCCTCGCCGTCCGTCCCAGAGCCGCGCCTCCGTCCCCCTTGCAGAGCCGGAAGATAGAAGCCGGGTGAGTATGAGAAGAAAAGAAGACTTCAGAGGCGGCAGAAGACTTCATGATCTTCACTGAAGTAACGCACAGCACTGCAGCTGTGCGCCATTGCTCCCATACACCTCACACACTCCGGTCACTGTAAGGGTGCAGGGCGCAGGGGGGGGGGGGGGCACCCTGGGCAGCAATATAAACCTCTTTTTGGCAAAAATATAACACATATACAGCGGGGCACTGTATATATGTATGAGCCCCCGCCAATTTTACAGTTTAAGCGGGACAGAAGCCTGCCGCCGAGGTGCGGGGCTTCTCCCTCAGCACTCACCAGCGCCATTTTTTCTTCACAGCACCGCTGAGAGGAAGCTCCCCGGACTCTCCCCTGCTTATACCACGGTAGACAAGAGAGTTGAAAAGAGGGGGGGGGGGGGGGCACATAATTTGGCGCAAATTACATGCTGCAGTACTACTGGGCAAACATTAAGTTACTGTGTATTCTGGGTTATATACGCGTGGGGTGTGTGCTGGCATACTCTCTCTCTGTCTCTCCAAAGGGCCTTGTGGGGAAACTGTCTTCAGAAAAAGCATTCCCTGTGTGTGTGGTGTGTCGGTACACATGTGTCGACATGTCTGAGGAAGAAGGCTATATTAGAGAGGAGCAGGAGCAAATGAATGTGGTGTCTCCGCCGACAGCTGATTGGATGGATATGTGGAATGTTTTAAATGCTAGTGTAAACTCATTGCACAAAAGATTAGACAAGGCTGAAGCTTTGGGACAGTCAGGGTCTCAACCCATGCCTGATCCTATGTTGCAGGGACTGTCAGGGTCTCATAAGCGCCCACTATCCCAGATTGTTGACACAGATACAGACACGGATTCTGACTCCAGTGTCGATTACGATGATGCAAAGTTACAGCCAAATTGGCAAAATCCATTCGATATATGATTATGGCAATAAAAGATGTTTTGCACATCAGGGAGGAACCCCCTGTCCCTGACAAGAGGGTACATATGTACAAGGTGAAAAAGCCTGAGGTAACCTTTGAGGGGTCACACGAGCTGAACGAGTTATGTGAAAAAGCTTGGGAATCTCCAGATAAAAGACTGCAGATTTCCAAAAGGATTCTTATGGCGTATCCTTTCCCATCAATGGATAGGTTACGATGGGAATCCTCCCCTAGGGTGGACAAAGCATTAACACGCTTATCCAAGAAGGTAGCCCTCCCGTCCCAGTATACGCGCTACCCTCAAAGAGTCTGCTGACCGCAAACAGGAGATTACCCTGAAGTCCATTTATACACATTCAGGTACCTTACTCAGACCGGCAATTGCGTCGGCCTGGGTGTGTAGTGCTGTAGCGGCATGGACGGATACCTTATCTGTGGGATGGATACCCTAGATAAGGATACTATTTTATTGACCCTGGGGCATATAAGAGATGCTGTCCTATATATGTGTGTATGCAAACTACAGGTGGTGCTGCAGGGCTCACACCCTTTTACTTGTCTTGTAGAGCAACTCTGGAGCTGTTTCTGGGTCCAGCTGCTGCAAGAAATCAGCTTGAATGCTTCAGGGGCTGGGGCATGGCCAACATGAGCCCACACTGATGGGGGGTGGGGGTGTATAAAGCGATTTAGGGGTCATCCAAGCGCAACCCCACAAAGGCCGCCATGCCCTGCGTGACCCTTTTCTCTTTTCATATGCAGACGAGGGTTGCAGCCAACTATGCCCACTGCTTGGATGACATCACTATATGCAAATCCATCTGCTGCAGGCCTTCCCCCAGGAATGCTTGCAGTAGTTGTTGCATTTGGTTTGTTGTTTGGGGGTGCTTCAGTATTAGGCAGCCTTCTGCCCTCCCACATTCGTCTGAAAATGTGTTCTCCCTGCAGTTGTTGTTCCCAGATGAGAGTTCCCTTGTGCTTCCTCAGTTGAATCTCCTTAACTTGACAGGGGTGTGCCCGAGCAGCCGCCCTCCACAGCCCTATCCCAACACATACTTATCTTGCATATGAGATCTCTTGATCATGAAGATAGTTCTCACAGGGTGAGGTTCATCCATTACATTTTAAAGTAGGAAGGTACAAATTACATATTCAAATTACATATATGTGCTGGATTCAAATGTTTTCCCCCCTTCCTTTCTCAATTGTGCCCATCAGCAGCTATTCTAATGTTGCTGCCAATGGGTGTGACGCATTCATTTCTTCTGTGGGGTACACTGGACTCCACAAGGATTCACATTGTATATGTACACCAGAGTAGGATCTTGATCTGAGGCACCAACAGGCTCAAAGCTTTTGACTGTTCCAAGATGCTCAGCGCCCCCTCCTCTATAACCTCGCTTCCATGAACAGGGAGCTCAGTTTGTAGTTGGTGCCTTCAGTAGCAGGCCACTTAACAGGGGGCTGCCTCAGGCAGCCTATTCTTAGCTATTAATTTTGGCAAGAAAGAAGAACTTTTTTTATAAGAATCTACAAGGGCTGCAGCAGGCTAGGTCTAATAGACCTCTTTACTGCAGCTCCATCACTCCCAGTGGCGCAGTATACTCCCGTGCCCCGGTTGCTGGGTCACTGCAGCGGAGGCTCCGGTTTCTTCCTAAGGTCAGTCACACACACACCGCCCTCCGGGATCACGAGGCCGCTGATGGGGGCGGGCCGTGTGCGCACTGGCGTGGACACTGATTACTGGGCAGCCGCTCCACTAGCCACAGGGACAATTAAGGAGCACAGCTCTGGGGTTTTTTCTCCTATATTAACCCCATTTTGTACTACCCGCAGTGCATTGTGATAGGTAATAGGGCCTGATTCAGGTTGGATCGCAATCCAACTGCAAAAACTGCTAAGAGCATACGCATCCGCCTGCATTTCTGCGGCACCCCGCAGATAATGCGATCACCTCTGCCTGTGAATCGGTGAAGGGGGGGGGGGAGGGGGGTCAACAACACTCCATTTCCAAGTCGGAGATGGAGCGGTGCGGGGGCACGGTTTCAAAATGGGGTCGGCAACGGAGAAACAGGAGGCGTGGTCAGAGCAGCTGCATGACATCACATGGGCCGGACTCTGCCAGTGGAGCCCCAGCGTCATGAGGTAGATTTTGTAGAGGCCGGGGAGGACTTCTGTTCCTGGGAACTAGCTGTGTTGTGCAGCTTTATTCCTCTGCCCCTACCTCTGGCAAGAAAGGACGCACCTCGCACTTTCTTGTTTCTTTGTGACCGAAAGGACTGCATTTGATAATGCGGAGCTTTCTTATGCTGTGAGGGAACATAAGGTAAAAAATTTGATTTTCCAACTGTAGCTGTGCGTGTTAATGCTTTGTCCATCCTATGGGAGGATTTCCATCGTAACCTATCCGTTGATGGAAAAGGATACGCCATAAGAATCCTTTTGGAAATCTGCAGTCTTTTATCTGGAGATTCCCAAGCTTTTTCACATAACTCGTTCAGCTCGTGTGACCCCCTCAAAGGTTACCTCAGGCTTCTTTCCCTTGTACATATGTTCCCTCTTGTCAGGGACAGGGGGTTCCTCTGTGATGTGCAAAACATCTTTTATTGCCATAATCATATATCGAATGGATTTTGCCAATTTTGGCTGTAACTTTGCATCATCGTAATCGACACTGGAGTCAGAATCCGTGTCGGTATCTGTGTCAACAATCTGGGATAGTGGGCGCTTATGAGACCCTGACAGTCCCTGCAACATAGGATCAGGCATGGGTTGAGTCCCTGACTGTCCCAAAGCTTCAGCCTTGTCTAATCTTTTGTACAATGAGTTTACACTAGCATTTAAAACATTCCACATATCCATCCAATCAGGTGTCAGCGGAGACACCACATTCATTTGCTCCCGCTCCTCTCTAATATAGCCTTCTTCCTCAGACATGTCGACACACGTGTACCGACACACCACACACACAGGGAATACTTTTTCTGAAGACAGTTTCCCCACAAGGCCCTTTGGAGAGACAGAGAGAGAGTATGCCAGCACACTCCCCAGCGCTATATAACCCAGGAATAACACAGTAACTTAATGTTTGTCCAGTAGCGCTGCTGTATGTAATTTGCGCCGAATTATGTGCCCCCCTCTCTTTTCAACCCTCTTCTCTACCGTGGTATAAGCAGGGGAGAGTCCGGGGAGCTTCCTCTCAGCGGTGCTGTGGAGAAAAAATGGCGCTGGTGAGTGCTGAGGGAGAAGCCCCGCCCCCTCGGCGGCGGGCTTCTGTCCCGCTTAAACTGTAAAATTGGTGGGGGCTCATACATATATACAGTGCCCAGCTGTATATATGTTATATTTTTGCCAAAAAGAGGTTTATATTGCTGCCCAGGGCGCCCCCCCTGCGCCCTGCACCCTTACAGTGACCGGAGTATGTGAGGTGTATGGGAGCAATGGCGCACAGCTGCAGTGCTGTGCGCTACCTCAGTGAAGATCATGAACTCTGTGGAGCCCGTCTATCCCCATGGTCCTTACGGAGTCCCCAGCATCCTCTAGGACGTTAGAGAAACTAGGATTTTAATACCTACCGGTAAATCCTTTTCTCTTAGTCTGTTGAGGATGCTGGGCACCCGTCCCAGTGTGTACTGTGTCTGCAGTTATTAAATGGCCCTTAACTCCAGAACATTTATGTGGAGACAACTTTCCTGACTTGACCATCTTCCTTGGACGTTTTCCCCCTGTGTGACTGCTCCCCAGCCTCGGAGGGTTGCATCTGTGGTCCCTAGGATCCAGTCCTGGATCCCGAACCATCGCCCCTCTAGGAGGTGAGAACTGTGCAGCCACCAATGGAGTGAGATTCTGGTCTTGGAAGACAGGATTATCCTCCGGTGCATGTGTAGGTGGGATCCGGACCAATTGTCCAACAGGTCCCACTGGAACACTCTGGCATGGAACCTGCCAAACTGAATGGTCTCGTAGGCCACAACCATCTTCCCCAGCAACTGAATGCATTGATGGATTAACACTCTTGCTGGTTTCAGAATTTGTTTGACCAGACTCTGGATCTCCATAGCCTTTCCACTGGAAGAAAACCTCTTCTGTGTCCAGTATGTGTTATGATTCCAGCACTCTGGTCAGAGAAGATCTTATGGCAAGGACCGGAGCACTGGAACGGAATGCTGGGGAAGGGAGCAGGACAGGAAAATAGCCCCTGGCGCCCTAACTCTGTTGTCTCACCCGTGTTGTCAGAAATCCCCTGCGAGACTATGGTTTCTTGAGCCCTTGGCAGCCGCGTTTGAAGGGCGGATTATGTCTGCCCAACTTCGATGCCCCCCGGTCTTAATGAGAGACAAAGGGAAACCCGAGACAGGGTGATAACAAGAGGCCCTCTAACTAAACAACCAGGCCAGGGGCTAAGCAAACTCAAAACTATAATATGTGCGGAGAAACCGCCAGGAAAAAGGACAACCAAAATATCCACTTGTCCAATTCTCCTACCCGGCACCGCCGAGTACCAGAGAGGACTTGTGGAAGCGGAACCCTCCGCAAATGCTCCAAACACAAAATATAAAAGGTAAAGCGGCTGAGCCGCAACACACGGCAGAGCCGCAACTCACGAACACCACTGGATATAAAACGGTGATCAGTCAGGACTCCAGGGAACCAAACAACCTCTTGGGATGAGATGACAACTCCCGAATACCGGACTTCTGCGGACTGGAATGACCGGATACAGCAGGACTGGAAACAGACTCTCAGCAAACAAAGGCAGCATGCAGGAAGCTATTACCGGCATCTGTGAGAAGCCCTGGGAGTGTATTTAACAAGGAGTCCTCCAATCAGCTGCTAAAGGCTGATTAGAATAAATGCTGTGCAGCTGCCTTGCTGCACGGCCAGAGAGCAGGTGAATATCTTAATTTCCTAAAGCCTAGCAACGGGGAACGCGGTCCACCAGTGGCGTCCCCGTTGCTAGGGTCCGTGCGGCTCAGCGCGCCTGGCGTCTAGCGTTGCTAGGGAGCCGGCGGCTGTACGTGCACGGCATCTCTAGTTGCTAGGCGCCGGGCCGCGCAGACCATCAAGCGGACCCCGGCGCCTAACAGTACCCCCCCCTTGAGGAGGGGTCAAGGAACCCCTAAAGCCAGGTTTCTGAGGAAATTCCCGAAAAAATGCCCTCTTGAGCCTCGGGGCATGAAGATCCTTATCCAGGACCCAAGACCTTTCCTCCGGACCATAGCCTTTCCAGTGAACCAGAAAATACAGCCGATCCCGGGACAATTTGGAATCGAGAACCTTCTCTACCAAGAACTCCTGTTGTCCCTGTACATCCACTGGAGATCTACCCTGAGAGATCTTCCGAGGAAATCTACTGGAAGAAACGTATTGTTTCAACAGGGAACAATGAAACGTATTTCCAATCCTGAGAGATCTTGGTAAACGTAACCGAAAGGCAACTGGGTTGACTCTTTTAATAATAAGAAATGGCCAAATAAATTTGGGTCCCAGTCTAGCTGAGGATTGTCGAAGCCTGATGTTGCGAGTCGACAACCACACCCTATCTCCCACCTTAAAAGTGCAAGGACGTCGGAGCCTGTCAGAAAATTTCTTCTCTCGAAAGGCCGCTTTTCTGAGAGCAAGGTGCACCTTTTTCCAAATGGCTCTGAGATGGGAGGTTAAGGTAAGCGAGGAGACTGAGGAATGATGAAAAAAAGAATTAGCTCTGGGGTGAAAACCAAAAACTGAAAAGAATGGAGACTCTTTAGTGGAGGAATGACAAGAATTATTGTAAGCAAATTCAGCCAACGGAAGAAACTCGGACCAATCATTCTGGAGTTTGGCTGAATACAAGCGCAAATATTGTTTCAATGATTGGTTAACTCGTTCGGTTTGCCCGTTGGATTGTGGGTGGTAACCGGATGTTAACGACAATTTCATCTTCAATGAGGCACAAAAACATTTCCAGAATTGTGCGATGAATTGTGGACCCCGATCAGAAACAATATCAGTAGGTAACCCATGAAGCCTGAATACATGGCGGAGAAACAAAACTGCCAACCCTTGGGCAGAAGGCAATCGGGGAAGAGCAATAAAATGAGCCATTTTACTAAAACGGTCCACTACCACCCATATGACTCGGAATCCGGCTGAAAGGGGAAGGTCAACCACAAAATCCATGGAAATATGAGACCATGGCCTGAGAGGAACATTTAAGGGCATAAGTTGCCCGATGGGCAAGGAACGGGGAACCCTATGCTGTGCACAAACCTGACATGAATAAACAAATTCCTTGACGTCTTTAGAAAGACCAGGCCACCATACTGAGCGAGAGACTAACTCCAATGTCTTAGAGACTCCTGGATGCCCTGAAACTTTGTTATCATGGAATTCCGTTAAAACAGTAACTCTCAAAAACTCAGGGACGTAAAGACGACCAGCAGGAGTAATTCTAGGAGCTTGGTGTTGAAGCTGTTTTAACTGGGTAAATAAATCTTGTGTGAGGCCCGCCCAGATGACCGAAGATGGAAGTATGGGGGTAACAGGATTGTTATTGTGAACCGGAAGAAAGCTATGTGACAGGGCATCAGCCTTAGTATTCTTGGAACCAGGCCTGAAAGTGATTATAAATTTGAAACGCGTAAAAAATAATGCCCAACGTGCCTGCCGGGCATTAAGCCGCTTAGCCGATTCAATCTATTGCAGGTTCTTATGGTCAGTCAATACCGAAATAGTATGTTTTGCTCCCTCCAGCCAATGCCTCCACTCCTCGAAAGCCCATTTTACCGCCAGTAACTCCCGATTACCAACGTCATAGTTGGATTCAGCGGAGGAGAATTTCCTGGACATAAAGGCACAAGGATGTAACTCCAGAGACTCCGGATCCTTTTGAGAAAGGATAGCCCCCACTCCAACCTCCGAGGCATCAACCTCCACCACAAAGGGCAATTCCGGATTAGGATGTCTGAGGACTGGAGCCGAGACAAAGGCTTGTTTCAAGGCCCGAAAGGACAACTCAGCTTCACGCGACCAGTTGGTAGGTTCCGCTCCTTTCTTTGTCAGAGCTACAATGGGAGCAACCAGGTCAGAAAAAGAATGAATGAACCTCCTATAATAATTCGCAAACCCTAAAAAACGCTTAATTGCTTTTAAATTGGTGGGTTGCGCCCAACTAAGGATGGCCTGGAGTTTCTTTGGTTCCATGTTAAATTATGTACCCTAAAAAAGATACTTCCGTGACATGAAACTCACACTTCTCCAGCTTGGCATATAAATGATTCTCACATAAATTTTGAAGAACCAGACGCACCTGGGTAACATGTTGTTCCATTGATTTAGAAAAAATCAGGATGTCGTCTAAGTAAACGACCACGAATTTCCCTAGGAAGTCACGGAGCACATCGTTAATGAGGTCTTGAAAAACTGCCGGAGCATTGGACAGGCCGAACGGCATCACCAGGTATTCGTAGTGACCCGACTGAGTACTGAAGGCCGTTTTCCACTCATCTCCAGATTTAATTCGGATGAGGTTGTACGCTCCTCTAAGGTCAATTTTAGAAAAAATCACAGCAGAACGTAACTGATCAAAGAGTACAGAAATCAACGGCAAAGGATAGGTGTTTTTAACTGAGATCTTATTCAGGGCTCTAAAATCAATGCAAGGTCTAAGCGAGCCATCCTTTTTCTCCACAAAGAAGAAGCCTGCACTTAAAGGAGATTTTGATGGTCTAATAAATCCTTTCTCAAGGCTCTCCTTTACATAATCATTCATAGTCGCAGTTTCTGGCCCGGATAATGCATATAATCTTCCCTTTGGCAATGCGGCACCAGGAATTAACTCAATAGCACAATCATAAGGCCGATGGGGAGGCAGAATGTCCGCATTGCCTTTGGAGAAAACATCAGCAAACTCCTGGTATTCCACCGGAATGAGTTCTGGAATGATAGCTGCTACTCTGACTGGAAACGTGATACATTCCTTATCACAAAAAGTACCCCAATGTGAAATCTCCCCCGACCGCCAATCAATGGTGGGATTATGAAAGGCCAGCCAAGGGTGACCCAGAACAACTGGAACTGCTGGGCAATGTGTAAGAAAGAACTCGATTTTCTCGGAATGTAGAGCTCCTACTGTAAGTAGTACAGGGGGTGTACGGAGAGAAATAATCCCATTAGACAGCGGACTCCCATCTAAGCCATGCATGGTGACACACCTACCCAAAGGTAACTGAGGAATGCCTAAGGCCTTAGCCCAAGTTAAATCCATAAAGTTTCCTGCAGCTCCACTGTCAACAAAAGCCGACACCAAAGAACTGAGGCTGCCAAAGGAAACTTTAACTGGGACTAAAAGGGAGTTATTCGAGGAGATAAGCTGCAGACCTAGGTGAACCCCCTCACAATTCACCTGGTCAAAGCGTTTCCCGACTTGTTTGGACAATTACGAGCAAAATGTCCCTTACCCCCACAGTACAGACAAAGACCAGAATTTTGCCTTCTGGCTCTTTCTTCAGGAGACAGCCGGGAGAGACCCATCTGCATGGTCTCCTCTACGTCTTCAGGAATGGAATATACACACGGACTTGACCTTACAGGTGCTCCTTTTTCAGCCCTCCGCTCTCTGAGACGACGATCAATCTTAATAGAAAGCTCCATGAGTTTATCGAGAGTCTCAGGAGCGGGGTACTGAAGGAGACTGTCTTTTATAGACTCTGATAAGCCGAGGCGAAACTGACTGCGCAGGGCTGGGTCATTCCAGCCACAGTCGTTCGACCAACGGCGAAACTCCGTACAATAAACCTCTGCAGGATTTCTACCCTGTCTGAGAGCGCGCAACTGACTTTCAGCGGACGCCTCTCTATCAGGGTCATCATACAAGAGCCCTAAAGACTCAAAAAAAGCGTCAATTGACAACAATGCCGGATCCTCTGCTCTTAAACCAAATGCCCAGGTCTGAGGATCCCCCTGGAGCAAAGAAATAATAAACCCGACCCGCTGAGATTCAGTACCCGAGGAAGTCGGTCTTAAACGAAAATAAAGTTTACAGGATTCTTAAAAATTAAAAAACTCTTTTCTATCACCAGAAAAACGGTCAGGCAAATGCATCTTTGGTTCAGGGACTACCCTTGGGGAAGCTCGCAAAAGATCTTCCTGCGACTTCACCCGAAGAAAAAGATCCTGAACCATCTGAGTAAGTTCTTGAATCTGGCTGACTAAGAGCTGACCAGGATTTGGCCCTAAACCTGTTGGATTCATGAGGCCGATAAACTCTCACAAAACTGAATGAGAAAAAATTAAACCCCGTTTAATTTTAAGTTTTGGTATGGCCGGTAATAATGTTATGATTCCAGCACTCTGGTCAGAGAAGATCTTATGGCAAGGACTGGAGCACTGGAACGGAATGCTGGGGAAGGGAGCAGGACAGGAAAATAGCCCCTGGCGCCCTAACTCTGTTGTCTCACCCATGTTGTCAGAAATCCCCTGCGAGACTATGGTTTCTTGAGCCCTTGGCAGCCGCGTTTGAAGGGCGGATTATGTCTGCCCAACTTCGATGCCCCCCGGTCTTAATGAGAGACAAAGGGAAACCTGAGACAGGGTGATAACAAGAGGCCCTCTAACTAAACAACCAGGCCAGGGGCTAAGCAAACTCAAAACTATAATATGTGCGGAGAAACCGCCAGGAAAAAGGACAACCAAAATATCCACTTGTCCAATTCTCCTACCCGGCACCGCCAAGTACCAGAGAGGACTTGTGGAAGCGGAACCCTCCGCAAATGCTCCAAACACAAAATATAAAAGGTAAAGCGGCTGAGCCGCAACACACGGCAGAGCCGCAACTCACGAACACCACTGGATATAAAACGGTGATCAGTCAGGACTCCAGGGAACCAAACGACCTCTTGGGATGAGATGACAACTCCCGAATACCGGACTTCTGCGGACTGGAATGACCGGATACAGCAGGACTGGAAACAGACTCTCAGCAAACAAAGGCAGCATGCAGGAAGCTATTACCGGCGTCTGTGAGAAGCCCTGGGAGTGTATTTAACAAGGAGTCCTCCAATCAGCTGCTAAAGGCTGATTAGAATAAATGCCGTGCAGCTGCCTTGCTGCACGGCCAGAGAGCAGGTGAATATCTTAATTTCCTAAAGCCTAGCAACGGGGAACGCGGTCCGCCAGTGGCGTCCCCGTTGCTAGGGTCCGTGCGGCTCAGCGCACCCGGCGTCTAGCGTTGCTAGGGAGCCGGCGGCTGTACGTGCACGGCGTCTCTAGTTGCTAGGCGCCGGGCCGCGCAGACCATCAAGCGGACCCCGGCGCCTAACAGTATGACTCCCAAAAACAACAACCGCGTCATTGGGACCAACTGCGATTTTGGCAAGTTTAGGAGCCAACCATGTTGTTGAAGAACTGTCAGGGAGAGTGCAATGTTTTGCACCAACTGGTCCCTGGATCTCGCCTTTATCAGGAGATCATCCAAGTACGGGATAATTGTGACTCCTTGCTTGCGAAGGAGAACCATAATTTCCGCCATCACCCTGGTGAAAATCCTCGGAGCCGTGGACAGACCAAACGGCAATGTCTGAAATTGGTCATGACAATCCTGAATTGCAAACCTTAGGTAGCTTGAGGCAGTGGCTAAATGGGAACATGTAAGTAGGCATCCTTTATGTCTACCAAAACCATGAAATCTCCGTCCTCCGGACTGGAGATCACTGCCCTGAGAAATTCCATCTTGAAATTGAATTTCTTTAGGAAGAAATTGAGGGATTTCAGATTTAAGATTGGTCTGACTGAGCCGTCCGGCTTCGGGACCACGAAGAGGCTTGAATAAAAACCTTCTCCCTGCTGACTAAGGCCAATTTGAACAATCGGTGAGGGGGAACGTCTTGAAACCCCAGTTTGTACCCTTGGGACACTATTTGTAAAACCCACGAGTCCAGGTCCGAATGAATCCAGAACTGACTGAAGAGTTTTAGACGTGCCCCCACTGGTGTGGGCTCCTGCAAGAAAGCCCCAGTGTCATGCAGTGGATTTGGCAGAAGCAGAGGACAATCTCTGGTCCTGCGATCTTGAAGAGGCTACAGACCTCTTCCTTTTCCTTCCTCTACCTGCAAAGAAAGGGGAATCTAAACTTCTTGCATATCTATTGGGCCAAAATGACTGCGGTAGATAATGATGCGTCTTCATCCGTTGACAGGGAACATAGGGCAAGAAGGTTGACTTACCATTGAAATGAGGATGCATCTTGCTGCCTTTCCAATGAAGCAAGTTTAATTTAGTAATAGGTGAAAAACCATCCTTACAAAGGTGTTAATCAGAGACTTGGCTTTGTTGACACTTTTCAGAGAACAAATTTGTTAGCATAAAAATAAAGCCAGAAAATGAAGAGCTGTTTAATCACTCAATTGGATTTTTCTGCCAGCATATTTTTTTTCTCTGGTCCAATGGTGTAGGCTGTGCAAAGCCATTTGGCTGTGCATTTATTGATCTAAGCGTGCATTTTTATCAAAGCGTGATAAAATTGACACATAACAGCAGTGTTCAATCAGCGTTCAATCGAAGTGAAAA
The DNA here is from genome assembly GCF_028390025.1 of Pseudophryne corroboree. Classification (NCBI taxonomy): domain Eukaryota; kingdom Metazoa; phylum Chordata; class Amphibia; order Anura; family Myobatrachidae; genus Pseudophryne; species Pseudophryne corroboree. The sequence continues at coordinate 15,569 of NW_026968768.1, forward strand.
AAAAGGAAAACAGAAGCACACCAATCTAACAAAACAAAGAAAACTGAAGAACTAATAACAAATGTGAGTCACTTACTGCTCAGTGCCAAGAGTTTCACGTGCTGGGTGTCATGCTCATTGCCAGGGGTTTCACTCTCTGGGTGTCATGCTCATTGCCAGGGGGAACGCAGTAGGGGGTGTTATATAGTAAGCACCACTATGGCATAGTATATAGCATTATATATATTGTGAGCACTGGTGATGTTGAGTGCAGTAGAGCTGCTGCTGGGTAATTACAATTTACTACAACCACCAATATATTCTGCTGCACTATATATATGCAAAGCTAATTCTGCTGGGTAATTACAATTGACTACAACCACCAATATATTCTGCTGCACTATATCTATATTTGCAAAGCTAATTCTGCTGGGTAATTACAATTGACTACAACCACCAATATATTCTGCTGCACTATATCTATATATGAAAAGCTAATTCTGCTGAGTAATTACAATTGACTACAACCACCAATATATTCTGCTGCACTATATCTATATATGCAAAGCTAATTCTGCTGGGTAATGCAAATTGAAACATTATTGCATAGTATGCGATTTTTAAGTACTTTTTTAAAGTTTTGAATGATATAGACCCAGTTTAATCTTTGTGGAATGCCTGGTTGTTGTTTTTAAGGTAATTTATTGCCTGGCATTTGAGGGGGTGGGGTGTGGTTACAGATTTCAATTATTGGTTTCACTTGTAATAGTCTTCTACTTAAGTCCAATGGTGTAGGCTGTGCAAAGCCGTTTGGCTGTGCATTTATTGATCCAAGCGTGCATTTTTATCAAAGCGTGATAAAATTGACACATAACAGCAGCGTTCAATCAGCGTTAATTTATCTTCAGCTGATATCGATTGTGAATTGACGTTTCTTCTCTTCTTGTCACCTACAGGTAATTACAATTGACTACAACCACCAATATATTCTGCTGCACTATATCTATATATGCAAAGCTAATTCTGCTGGGTAATGCAAATTGAAACATTATTGCATAGTATGTGATTTTTAAGTACTTTTTTAAAGTTTTGAATGATATAGACCCAGTTTAATCTTTGTGGAATGCCTGGTTGTTGTTTTTAAGGTAATTTATTGCCTGGCATTAGAGGGGGTGGGGTGTGGTTACAGATTTCAATTATTGGTTTCACTTGTAATAGTCTTCTACTTAAGTCCAATGGTGTAGGCTGTGCAAAGCCGTTTGGCTGTGCATTTATTGATCTAAGCGTGCATTTTTATCAAAGCGTGATAAAATTGACACATAACAGCAGCGTTCAATCAGCGTTAATTTATCTTCAGCTGATATCGATTGTGAATTGACGTTTCTTCTCTTCTTGTCACCTACAGGTAATTACAATTGACTACAACCACCAATATATTCTGCTGCACTATATCTATATATGCAAAGCTAATTCTGCTGGGTTATGCAAATTGAAACATTATTGCATAGTATGTGATTTTGAAGTACTTTTTTAAAGTTTTGAATGATATAGACCCAGTTTAATCTTTGTGGAATGCCTGGTTGTTGTTTTTAAGGTAATTTATTGCCTGGCATTTGAGGGGGTGGGGTGTGGTTACAGATTTCAATTATTGGTTTCACTTGTAATAGTCTTCTACTTAAGTCCAATGGTGTAGGCTGTGCAAAGCCATTTGGCTGTGCATTTATTGATCTAAGCGTGCATTTTTATCAAAGCGTGATAAAATTGACACATAACAGCAGTGTTCAATCAGCGTTCAATCGAAGTGAAAAAGAAGGAAAACAGAAGCACACCAATCTAACAAAACAAAGAAAACTGAAGAACTAATAACAAATGTGAGTCACTTACTCCTCAGATCACTCACCTCCTGATTGTTGCATCTGATTACATAGCACAGAACTACCTTACTTGGACATTTCATAAACCATCCATTTCACCTACAAATGCCTGTATCTGTATTATTGTAATTTTGTTTTTTAAGCACAGCTGCACCAATGCAATTTTACCTGCAAACACTTAAAACATCTAACATAATTACCATTGCTTCTTAAACCTCTCACAATCCTTTCATTTCTTACACTCCAAATACATTTCTGCACCCACTTTATCTACGCTTTTGACTCATTTCATACTAAATCTACACCCCTTGAGCCTACACTGCTTTTCTCACCTGCATTTCTGCAATTCTTCTGCTCGGATTGCCTTACAGTCTCCTCTCCTACTTCCACTACTTCAACCTATTTACCTACTTAACACTATGTCAAGGTTTTCTTATACTCCCCACATCACTCAGTGTCTACCTAATAATGTATCTTTATCCTTCCCCACTAGTCTCCTCCACCTCCTCCTCTCTCCCCTCCTCTGTCTCCCCTCCATCCCTCTGTTTCCTTCCCCCACCTTTCCTGTTACCCCACTTTCATTCACCTCTGCCCCATGGTCCTGCTACCCCACAACTCAGCCCTGCTCCCTCTCTCCCTTCCCTGTCACCTCCCCACACCCCCATCCACATCACACTGACCTCCCTCCCTGCCCACCTCCTGCAGTTTCCCCTCCTAGCTCAGGCACCCGTACCATCACTACTCTCTCATCATCCCTGCCCTCAAAGTTAATCCCACCTCATCGCTACAGCAACCCTGAAAATCTAATTCACATCTCTCCCACAAACTCATACCCCCTATCCTGTGCCCTCTGGAATGCCAGATCTGTTTGTAACAAACTGGTCCCCACTCATGACCTTTTCATTTCCAACTCCCTACACCTACTAGCCATTACTGAAACTTGGATTATGCCCTCTGACACTACTGCTGCTGCTCTCTCTGCTGGGGGCCTTACATTCACACACACACCCCGACCTGGGGGTCGCCATGGGGGTGGTGTTGGGGTCCTTTTACCTTCTAGTTACTCCTACCAACTCATACCACCAGAACCATCCCTTATATTCTCTACATTTGAGGTCCACGCCATATGCCTCTTCCAACCAGTCCATCTTAGAGTAGCTGTCATTTACCGCCCCCCCTGGCACTGCTTCCAAATTCATCGACAACTTTGCTTCCTGGCTTCCTCACTTCCTCTCTTCTGACATTCCTACCATTATCCTAGGCGATTTCAACATCCCTATTGACATCCCCACACAATCCCCTGCCTCTAAACTCCTTAACCTCACCTCTTCACTTGGTCTCTCCCAGTGGACCTCCTCACCCTCCCATGATGTCGTGTAGATGATGGCCTAACAGGAGGCTTTAAAATTTTAATTCTAGTGTCCTTCGTTTGGGAGAAAAATGCAAAGGTACAAGACAGCTTTTCCTTGCCAATATCTCTCTTTTGCAAAGAGCTGCGCATTGGAAAATTCATGGCTATGCCGTGTAGATGATGGTCTAACAGGAGGCTTTAAAATTTTCTTTCTAGTGTCCTTCGTTTGGGAGAAAAATGCAATGGTACAAGACAGCTTTTCCTTGCCAATATCTCTCTTTTGCAAAGAGCTGCGCATTGGAAAATTCAGGGCTATGTCGTGTAGATGATGGCCTAACAGGAGGCTTTAAAATTTTCTTTCTAGTGTCCTTCGTTTGGGAGAAAAATGCAAAGGTACAAGACAGCTTTTCCTTGCCAATATCTCTCTTTTGCAAAGAGCTACGCATTGGAAAATTCAGGGCTATGTCGTGTAGATGATGGCCTAACAGGAGGCTTTAAAATTTTCTTTCTAGTGACCTTCGTTTGGGAGAAAAATGCAAAGGTACAAGACAGCTTTTCCTTGCCAATATCTCTCTTTTGCAAAGAGCTGCGCATTGGAAAATTCAGGGCTATGTCGTGTAGATGATGGCCTAACAGGAGGCTTTAAAATTTTAATTCTAGTGTCCTTCGTTTGGGAGAAAAATGCAAAGGTACAAGACAGCTTTTCCTTGCCAATATCTCTCTTTTGCAAAGAGCTGCGCATTGGAAAATTCATGGCTATGCCGTGTAGATGATGGTCTAACAGGAGGCTTTAAAATTTTAATTCTAGTGTCCATCGTTTGGGAGAAAAATGCAAAGGTACAAGACAGCTTTTCCTTGCCAATATCTCTCTTTTGCAAAGAGCTGCGCATTGGAAAATTCAGGGCTATGTCGTGTAGATGATGGCCTAACAGGAGGCTTTAAAATTTTCTTTCTAGTGTCCTTCGTTTGGGAGAAAAATGCAAAGGTACAAGACAGCTTTTCCTTGCCAATATCTCTCTTTTGCAAAGAGCTGCGCATTGGAAAATTCATAGCTATGCCGTGTAGATGATGGTCTAACAGGAGGCTTTAAAATTTTCTTTCTAGTGTCCTTCGTTTGGGAGAAAAATGCAATGGTACAAGACAGATTTTCCTTGCCAATATCTCTCTTTTGCAAAGAGCTGCGCATTGGAAAATTCAGGGCTATGTCGTGTAGATGATGGCCTAACAGGAGGCTTTAAAATTTTCTTTCTAGTGTCCTTCGTTTGGGAGAAAAATGCAAAGGTACAAGACAGCTTTTCCTTGCCAATATCTCTCTTTTGCAAAGAGCTGCGCATTGGAAAATTCAGGGCTATGTCGTGTAGATGATGGCCTAACAGGAGGCTTTAAAATTTTCTTTCTAGTGTCCTTCGTTTGGGAGAAAAATGCAAAGGTACAAGACAGCTTTTCCTTGCCAATATCTCTCTTTTGCAAAGAGCTACGCATTGGAAAATTCAGGGCTATGTCGTGTAGATGATGGCCTAACAGGAGGCTTTAAAATTTTCTTTCTAGTGACCTTAGTTTGGGAGAAAAATGCAAAGGTACAAGACAGCTTTTCCTTGCCAATATCTCTCTTTTGCAAAGTGCTGCGCATTGGAAAATTCAGGGCTATGTAGTGTAGATGATGGCCTAACAGGAGGCTTTAAAATTTTCTTTCTAGTGTCCTTCGTTTGGGAGAAAAATGCAAAGGTACAAGACAGCTTTTCCTTGCCAATATCTCTCTTTTGCAAAGAGCTGCGCATTGGAAAATTCAGGGCTATGTCGTGTAGATGATGGCCTAACAGGAGGCTTTAAAATTTTCTTTCTAGTGTCCTTCGTTTGGGAGAAAAATGCAAAGGTACAAGACAGCTTTTCCTTGCCAATATCTCTCTTTTGCAAAGAGCTACGCATTGGAAAATTCAGGGCTATGTCGTGTAGATGATGGCCTAACAGAAGGCTTTAAAATGTTCTTTCTAGTGACCTTCGTTTGGGAGAAAAATGCAAAGGTACAAGACAGCTTTTCCTTGCCAATATCTCTATTTTGCAAAGAGCTGCGCATTGGAAAATTCAGGGCTATGTCGTGTAGATGATGGCCTAACAGGAGGCTTTAAAATTTTCTTTCTAGTGACCTTCGTTTGGGAGAAAAATGCAAAGGTACAAGACAGCTTTTCCTTGCCAATATCTCTCTTTTGCAAAGAGCTGCGCATTGGAAAATTCAGGGCTATGTCGTGTAGATGATGGCCTAACAGGAGGCTTTAAAATGTTCTTTCTAGTGTCCTTCGTTTGGGAGAAAAATGCAAAGGTACAAGACAGCTTTTCCTTGCCAATATCTCTCTTTTGCAAAGAGCTGCGCATTGGAAAATTCAGGGCTATGTCGTGTAGATGATGGCCTAACAGGAGGCTTTAAAATTTTAATTCTAGTGTCCTTCGTTTGGGAGAAAAATGCAAAGGTACAAGACAGCTTTTCCTTGCCAATATCTCTCTTTTGCAAAGAGCTGCGCATTGGAAAATTCATGGCTATGCCGTGTAGATGATGGTCTAACAGGAGGCTTTAAAATTTTCTTTCTAGTGTCCTTCGTTTGGGAGAAAAATGCAATGGTACAAGACAGCTTTTCCTTGCCAATATCTCTCTTTTGCAAAGAGCTGCGCATTGGAAAATTCAGGGCTATGTCGTGTAGATGATGGCCTAACAGGAGGCTTTAAAATTTTCTTTCTAGTGTCCTTCGTTTGGGAGAAAAATGCAAAGGTACAAGACAGCTTTTCCTTGCCAATATCTCTCTTTTGCAAAGAGCTACGCATTGGAAAATTCAGGGCTATGTCGTGTAGATGATGGCCTAACAGGAGGCTTTAAAATTTTCTTTCTAGTGACCTTCGTTTGGGAGAAAAATGCAAAGGTACAAGACAGCTTTTCCTTGCCAATATCTCTCTTTTGCAAAGAGCTGCGCATTGGAAAATTCAGGGCTATGTCGTGTAGATGATGGCCTAACAGGAGGCTTTAAAATTTTAATTCTAGTGTCCTTCGTTTGGGAGAAAAATGCAAAGGTACAAGACAGCTTTTCCTTGCCAATATCTCTCTTTTGCAAAGAGCTGCGCATTGGAAAATTCATGGCTATGCCGTGTAGATGATGGTCTAACAGGAGGCTTTAAAATTTTAATTCTAGTGTCCTTCGTTTGGGAGAAAAATGCAAAGGTACAAGACAGCTTTTCCTTGCCAATATCTCTCTTTTGCAAAGAGCTGCGCATTGGAAAATTCAGGGCTATGTCGTGTAGATGATGGCCTAACAGGAGGCTTTAAAATTTTCTTTCTAGTGTCCTTCGTTTGGGAGAAAAATGCAAAGGTACAAGACAGCTTTTCCTTGCCAATATCTCTCTTTTGCAAAGAGCTGCGCATTGGAAAATTCATAGCTATGCCGTGTAGATGATGGTCTAACAGGAGGCTTTAAAATTTTCTTTCTAGTGTCCTTCGTTTGGGAGAAAAATGCAATGGTACAAGACAGATTTTACTTGCCAATATCTCTCTTTTGCAAAGAGCTGCGCATTGGAAAATTCAGGGCTATGTCGTGTAGATGATGGCCTAACAGGAGGCTTTAAAATTTTCTTTCTAGTGTCCTTCGTTTGGGAGAAAAATGCAAAGGTACAAGACAGCTTTTCCTTGCCAATATCTCTCTTTTGCAAAGAGCTGCGCATTGGAAAATTCAGGGCTATGTCGTGTAGATGATGGCCTAACAGGAGGCTTTAAAATTTTCTTTCTAGTGTCCTTCGTTTGGGAGAAAAATGCAAAGGTACAAGACAGCTTTTCCTTGCCAATATCTCTCTTTTGCAAAGAGCTACGCATTGGAAAATTCAGGGCTATGTCGTGTAGATGATGGCCTAACAGGAGGCTTTAAAATTTTCTTTCTAGTGACCTTAGTTTGGGAGAAAAATGCAAAGGTACAAGACAGCTTTTCCTTGCCAATATCTCTCTTTTGCAAAGAGCTGCGCATTGGAAAATTCAGGGCTATGTAGTGTAGATGATGGCCTAACAGGAGGCTTTAAAATTTTAATTCTAGTGTCCTTCGTTTGGGAGAAAAATGCAAAGGTACAAGACAGCTTTTCCTTGCCAATATCTCTCTTTTGCAAAGAGCTGCGCATTGGAAAATTCAGGGCTATGTCGTGTAGATGATGGCCTAACAGGAGGCTTTAAAATTTTCTTTCTAGTGTCCTTCGTTTGGGAGAAAAATGCAAAGGTACAAGACAGCTTTTCCTTGCCAATATCTCTCTTTTGCAAAGAGCTACGCATTGGAAAATTCAGGGCTATGTCGTGTAGATGATGGCCTAACAGAAGGCTTTAAAATGTTCTTTCTAGTGACCTTCGTTTGGGAGAAAAATGCAAAGGTACAAGACAGCTTTTCCTTGCCAATATCTCTCTTTTGCAAAGAGCTGCGCATTGGAAAATTCAGGGCTATGTCGTGTAGATGATGGCCTAACAGGAGGCTTTAAAATTTTCTTTCTAGTGACCTTCGTTTGGGAGAAAAATGCAAAGGTACAAGACAGCTTTTCCTTGCCAATATCTCTCTTTTGCAAAGAGCTGCGCATTGGAAAATTCAGGGCTATGTCGTGTAGATGATGGCCTAACAGGAGGCTTTAAAATTTTCTTTCTAGTGTCCTTCGTTTGGGAGAAAAATGCAAAGGTACAAGACAGCTTTTCCTTGCCAATATCTCTCTTTTGCAAAGAGCTGCGCATTGGAAAATTCAGGGCTATGTCGTGTAGATGATGGCCTAACAGGAGGCTTTAAAATTTTCTTTCTAGTGACCTTCGTTTGGGAGAAAAATGCAAAGGTACAAGACAGCTTTTCCTTGCCAATATCTCTCTTTTGCAAAGAGCTGCGCATTGGAAAATTCAGGGCTATGTCGTGTAGATGATGGCCTAACAGGAGGCTTTAAAATTTTCTTTCTAGTGTCCTTCGTTTGGGAGAAAAATGCAAAGGTACAAGACAGCTTTTCCTTGCCAATATCTCTCTTTTGCAAAGAGCTGCGCATTGGAAAATTCAGGGCTATGTCGTGTAGATGATGGCCTAACAGGAGGCTTTAAAATGTTCTTTCTAGTGTCCTTCGTTTGGGTGAAAAATGCAATGGTACAAGACAGCTTTTCCTTGCCAATATCTCTCTTTTGCAAAGAGCTGCGCATTGGAAAATTCAGGGCTATGTCGTGTAGATGATGGCCTAACAGGAGGCTTTAAAATTTTCTTTCTAGTGTCCTTCGTTTGGGAGAAAAATGCAATGGTACAAGACAGCTTTTCCTTGCCAATATCTCTCTTTTGCAAAGAGCTGCGCATTGGAAAATTCAGGGCTATGTCGTGTAGATGATGGCCTAACAGGAGGCTTTAAAATTTTCTTTCTAGTGTCCTTCGTTTGGGAGAAAAATGCAAAGGTACAAGACAGCTTTTCCTTGCCAATATCTCTCTTTTGCAAAGAGCTGCGCATTGGAAAATTCAGGGCTATGTCGTGTAGATGATGGCCTAACAGGAGGCTTTAAAATTTTAATTCTAGTGTCCTTCGTTTGGGAGAAAAATGCAAAGGTACAAGACAGCTTTTCCTTGCCAATATCTCTCTATTGCAAAGAGCTACGCATTGGAAAATTCAGGGCTATGCCGTGTAGATGAAGCACTAACAGGAGGCTTTAAAATTTTATTTCTAGTGTCCTTCGTTTGGGAGAAAAATGCAAAGGTACAAGACAGCTTTTCCTTGCCAATATCTCTCTTTTGCAAAGAGCTGCGCATTGGAAAATTCAGGGCTATGTCGTGTAGATGATGGCCTAACAGGAGGCTTTAAAATTTTCTTTCTAGTGTCCTTCGTTTGGGAGAAAAATGCAAAGGTACAAGACAGCTTTTCCTTGCCAATATCTCTCTTTTGCAAAGAGCTACGCATTGGAAAATTCAGGGCTATGTCGTGTAGATGATGGCCTAACAGGAGGCTTTAAAATTTTCTTTCTAGTGACCTTCGTTTGGGAGAAAAATGCAAAGGTACAAGACAGCTTTTCCTTGCCAATATCTCTCTTTTGCAAAGAGCTGCGCATTGGAAAATTCAGGGTTATGTCGTGTAGATGATGGCCTAACAGGAGGCTTTAACATTTTCTTTCTAGTGTCCTTCGTTTGGGAGAAAAATGCAAAGGTACAAGACAGCTTTTCCTTGCCAATATCTCTCTTTTGCAAAGAGCTGCGCATTGGAAAATTCAGGGCTATGTCGTGTAGATGATGGCCTAACAGGAGGCTTTAAAATTATCTTTCTAGTGTCCTTCGTTTGGGAGAAAAATGCAAAGGTACAAGACAGCTTTTCCTTGCCAATATCTCTCTTTTGCAAAGAGCTGCGCATTGGAAAATTCAGGGCTATGTCGTGTAGATGATGGCCTAACAGGAGGCTTTAAAATTTTAATTCTAGTGTCCTTCGTTTGGGAGAAAAATGCAAAGGTACAAGACAGCTTTTCCTTGCCAATATCTCTCTTTTGCAAAGAGCTGCGCATTGGAAAATTCAGGGCTATGTCGTGTAGATGATGGCCTAACAGGAGGCTTTAAAATTTTAATTCTAGTATCCTTCGTTTGGGAGAAAAATGCAAAGGTACAAGACAGCTTTTCCTTGCCAATATCTCTCTTTTGCAAAGAGCTGCGCATTGGAAAATTCATGGCTATGCCTTGTAGATGATGGTCTAACAGGAGGCTTTAAAATTTTAATTCTAGTGTCCTTCGTTTGGGAGAAAAATGCAAAGGTACAAGACAGCTTTTCCTTGCCAATATCTCTCTTTTGCAAAGAGCTGCGCATTGGAAAATTCAGGGCTATGTCGTGTAGATGATGGCCTAACAGGAGGCTTTAAAATTTTAATTCTAGTGTCCTTCGTTTGGGAGAAAAATGCAAAGGTACAAGACAGCTTTTCTTTGCCAATATCTCTCTATTGCAAAGAGCTACGCATTGGAAAATTCAGGGCTATGCCGTGTAGATGAAGCACTAACAGGAGGCTTTAAAATTTTAATTCTAGTGTCCTTCGTTTGGGAGAAAAATGCAAAGGTACAAGACAGCTTTTCCTTGCCAATATCTCTCTTTTGCAAAGAGCTGCGCATTGGAAAATTCAGGGCTATGTCGTGTAGATGATGGCCTAACAGGAGGCTTTAAAATTTTCTTTCTAGTGTCCTTCGTTTGGGAGAAAAATGCAAAGGTACAAGACAGCTTTCCTTGCCAATATCTCTCTTTTGCAAAGAGCTACACATTGGAAAATTCAGGGCTATGTCGTGTAGATGATGGCCTAACAGGAGGCTTTAAAATTTTCTTTCTAGTGACCTTCGTTTGGGAGAAAAATGCAAAGGTACAAGACAGCTTTTCCTTGCCAATATCTCTCTTTTGCAAAGAGCTGCGCATTGGAAAATTCAGGGCTATGTCGTGTAGATGATGGCCTAACAGGAGGCTTTAACATTTTCTTTCTAGTGTCCTTCGTTTGGGAGAAAAATGCAAAGGTACAAGACAGCTTTTCCTTGCCAATATCTCTCTTTTGCAAAGAGCTACGCATTGGAAAATTCAGGGCTATGTCGTGTAGATGATGGCCTAACAGGAGGCTTTAACATTTTCTTTCTAGTGTCCTTCGTTTGGGAGAAAAATGCAAAGGTACAAGACAGCTTTTCCTTGCCAATATCTCTCTTTTGCAAAGAGCTGCGCATTGGAAAATTCAGGGCTATGTCGTGTAGATGATGGCCTAACAGGAGGCTTTAAAATTATCTTTCTAGTGTCCTTCGTTTGGGAGAAAAATGCAAAGGTACAAGACAGCTTTTCCTTGCCAATATCTCTCTTTTGCAAAGAGCTGCGCATTGGAAAATTCAGGGCTATGTCGTGTAGATGATGGCCTAACAGGAGGCTTTAAAATTTTAATTCTAGTGTCCTTCGTTTGGGAGAAAAATGCAAAGGTACAAGACAGCTTTTCCTTGCCAATATCTCTCTTTTGCAAAGAGCTGCGCATTGGAAAATTCAGGGCTATGTCGTGTAGATGATGGCCTAACAGGAGGCTTTAAAATTTTAATTCTAGTGTCCTTCGTTTGGGAGAAAAATGCAAAGGTACAAGACAGCTTTTCCTTGCCAATATCTCTCTTTTGCAAAGAGCTGCGCATTGGAAAATTCATGGCTATGCCGTGTAGATGATGGTCTAACAGGAGGCTTTAAAATTTTAATTCTAGTGTCCTTCGTTTGGGAGAAAAATGCAAAGGTACAAGACAGCTTTTCCTTGCCAATATCTCTCTTTTGCAAAGAGCTGCGCATTGGAAAATTCAGGGCTATGTCGTGTAGATGATGGCCTAACAGGAGGCTTTAAAATTTTCTTTCTAGTGTCCTTCGTTTGGGAGAAAAATGCAAAGGTACAAGACAGCTTTTCCTTGCCAATATCTCTCTTTTGCAAAGAGCTGCGCATTGGAAAATTTAGGGCTATGTCGTGTAGATGATGGCCTAACAGGAGGCTTTAAAATGTTCTTTCTAGTGTCCTTCGTTTGGGAGAAAAATGCAAAGGTACAAGACAGCTTTTCCTTGCCAATATCTCTCTTTTGCAAAGAGCTGCGCATTGGAAAATTCATGGCTATGCCGTGTAGATGATGGTCTAACAGGAGGCTTTAAAATTTTCTTTCTAGTGTCCTTCGTTTGGGAGAAAAATGCAATGGTACAAGACAGCTTTTCCTTGCCAATATCTCTCTTTTGCAAAGAGCTGCGCATTGGAAAATTCAGGGCTATGTCGTGTAGATGATGGCCTAACAGGAGGCTTTAAAATTTTCTTTCTAGTGTCCTTCGTTTGGGAGAAAAATGCAAAGGTACAAGACAGCTTTTCCTTGCCAATATCTCTCTTTTGCAAAGAGCTACGCATTGGAAAATTCAGGGCTATGTCGTGTAGATGATGGCCTAACAGGAGGCTTTAAAATTTTCTTTCTAGTGACCTTCGTTTGGGAGAAAAATGCAAAGGTACAAGACAGCTTTTCCTTGCCAATATCTCTCTTTTGCAAAGAGCTGCGCATTGGAAAATTCAGGGCTATGTCGTGTAGATGATGGCCTAACAGGAGGCTTTAAAATTTTAATTCTAGTGTCCTTCGTTTGGGAGAAAAATGCAAAGGTACAAGACAGCTTTTCCTTGCCAATATCTCTCTTTTGCAAAGAGCTGCGCATTGGAAAATTCAGGGCTATGTCGTGTAGATGATGGCCTAACAGGAGGCTTTAAAATTTTCTTTCTAGTGTCCTTCGTTTGGGAGAAAAATGCAAAGGTACAAGACAGCTTTTCCTTGCCAATATCTCTCTTTTGCAAAGAGCTACGCATTGGAAAATTCAGGGCTATGTCGTGTAGATGATGGCCTAACAGGAGGCTTTAAAATTTTCTTTCTAGTGACCTTCGTTTGGGAGAAAAATGCAAAGGTACAAGACAGCTTTTCCTTGCCAATATCTCTCTTTTGCAAAGAGCTGCGCATTGGAAAATTCAGGGCTATGTCGTGTAGATGATGGCCTAACAGGAGGCTTTAAAATTTTAATTCTAGTGTCCTTCGTTTGGGAGAAAAATGCAAAGGTACAAGACAGCTTTTCCTTGCCAATATCTCTCTTTTGCAAAGAGCTGCGCATTGGAAAATTCAGGGCTATGTCGTGTAGATGATGGCCTAACAGGAGGCTTTAAAATTTTCTTTCTAGTGTCCTTCGTTTGGGAGAAAAATGCAAAGGTACAAGACAGCTTTTCCTTGCCAATATCTCTCTTTTGCAAAGAGCTACGCATTGGAAAATTCAGGGCTATGTCGTGTAGATGATGGCCTAACAGGAGGCTTTAAAATTTTCTTTCTAGTGACCTTCGTTTGGGAGAAAAATGCAAAGGTACAAGACAGCTTTTCCTTGCCAATATCTCTCTTTTGCAAAGAGCTGCGCATTGGAAAATTCAGGGCTATGTCGTGTAGATGATGGCCTAACAGGAGGCTTTAAAATTTTCTTTCTAGTGTCCTTCGTTTGGGAGAAAAATGCAAAGGTACAAGACAGCTTTTCCTTGCCAATATCTCTCTTTTGCAAAGAGCTGCGCATTGGAAAATTCAGGGCTATGTCGTGTAGATGATGGCCTAACAGGAGGCTTTAAAATGTTCTTTCTAGTGTCCTTCGTTTGGGAGAAAAATGCAAAGGTACAAGACAGCTTTTCCTTGCCAATATCTCTCTTTTGCAAAGAGCTGCGCATTGGAAAATTCAGGGCTATGTCGTGTAGATGATGGCCTAACAGAAGGCTTTAAAATTTTAATTCTAGTGTCCTTCGTTTGGGAGAAAAATGCAAAGGTACAAGACAGCTTTTCCTTGCCAATATCTCTCTTTTGCAAAGAGCTGCGCATTGGAAAATTCATGGCTATGCCGTGTAGATGATGGCCTAACAGGAGGCTTTAAAATTTTCTTTCTAGTGACCTTCGTTTGGGAGAAAAATGCAAAGGTACAAGACAGCTTTTCCTTGCCAATATCTCTCTTTTGCAAAGAGCTGCGCATTGGAAAATTCAGGGCTATGTCGTGTAGATGATGGCCTAACAGGAGGCTTTAAAATTTTCTTTCTAGTGACCTTCGTTTGGGAGAAAAATGCAAAGGTACAAGACAGCTTTTCCTTGCCAATATCTCTCTTTTGCAAAGAGCTGCGCATTGGAAAATTCATGGCTATGCCGTGTAGATGATGGTCTAACAGGAGGCTTTAAAATTTTAATTCTAGTGTCCTTCGTTTGGGAGAAAAATGCAAAGGTACAAGACAGCTTTTCCTTGCCAATATCTCTCTTTTGCAAAGAGCTGCGCATTGGAAAATTCAGGGCTATGTCGTGTAGATGATGGCCTAACAGGAGGCTTTAAAATTTTCTTTCTAGTGACCTTCGTTTGGGAGAAAAATGCAAAGGTACAAGACAGCTTTTCCTTGCCAATATCTCTCTTTTGCAAAGAGCTGCGCATTGGAAAATTCAGGGCTATGTCGTGTAGATGATGGCCTAACAGGAGGCTTTAAAATTTTCTTTCTAGTGTCCTTCGTTTGGGAGAAAAATGCAATGGTACAAGACAGCTTTTCCTTGCCAATATCTCTCTTTTGCAAAGAGCTGTGCATTGGAAAATTCAGGGCTATGTCGTGTAGATGATGGCCTAACAGGAGGCTTTAAAATTTTATTTCTAGTGTCCTTCGTTTGGGAGAAAAATGCAAAGGTACAAGACAGCTTTTCCTTGCCAATATCTCTCTTTTGCAAAGAGCTGCGCATTGGAAAATTCAGGGCTATGTCGTGTAGATGATGGCCTAACAGGAGGCTTTAAAATTTTAATTCTAGTGTCCTTCGTTTGGGAGAAAAATGCAAAGGTACAAGACAGCTTTTCCTTGCCAATATCTCTCTTTTGCAAAGAGCTGCGCATTGGAAAATTCAGGGCTATGTCGTGTAGATGATGGCCTAACAGGAGGCTTTAAAATTTTCTTTCTAGTGACCTTCGTTTGGGAGGAAAATGCAAAGGTACAAGACAGCTTTTCCTTGCCAATATCTCTCTTTTGCAAAGAGCTGCGCATTGGAAAATTCAGGGCTATGTCGTGTAGATGATGGCCTAACAGGAGGCTTTAAAATTTTCTTTCTAGTGTCCTTCGTTTGGGAGAAAAATGCAAAGGTACAAGACAGCTTTTCCTTGCCAATATCTCTCTTTTGCAAAGAGCTGCGCATTGGAAAATTCAGGGCTATGTCGTGTAGATGATGGCCTAACAGGAGGCTTTAAAATTTTCTTTCTAGTGACCTTCGTTTGGGAGAAAAATGCAAAGGTACAAGACAGCTTTTCCTTGCCAATATCTCTCTTTTGCAAAGAGCTGCGCATTGGAAAATTCAGGGCTATGTCGTGTAGATGATGGCCTAACAGGAGGCTTTAAAATTATCTTTCTAGTGTCCTTCGTTTGGGAGAAAAATGCAAAGGTACAAGACAGCTTTTCCTTGCCAATATCTCTCTTTTGCAAAGAGCTGCGCATTGGAAAATTCAGGGCTATGTCGTGTAGATGATGGCCTAACAGGAGGCTTTAAAATTTTAATTCTAGTGTCCTTCGTTTGGGAGAAAAATGCAAAGGTACAAGACAGCTTTTCCTTGCCAATATCTCTCTTTTGCAAAGAGCTGCGCATTGGAAAATTCAGGGCTATGTCGTGTAGATGATGTTCTAACAGGAGGCTTTAAAATTTTAATTCTAGTGTCCTTCGTTTGGGAGAAAAATGCAAAGGTACAAGACAGCTTTTCCTTGCCAATATCTCTCTTTTGCAAAGAGCTGCGCATTGGAAAATTCAGGGCTATGTCGTGTAGATGATGGCCTAACAGGAGGCTTTAAAATTTTCTTTCTAGTGACCTTCGTTTGGGAGAAAAATGCAAAGGTACAAGACAGCTTTTCCTTGCCAATATCTCTCTTTTGCAAAGAGCTGCGCATTGGAAAATTCAGGGCTATGTCGTGTAGATGATGGCCTAACAGGAGGCTTTAAAATTTTCTTTCTAGTGTCCTTCGTTTGGGAGAAAAATGCAAAGGTACAAGACAGCTTTTCCTTGCCAATATCTCTCTTTTGCAAAGAGCTGCGCATTGGAAAATTCAGGGCTATGTCGTGTAGATGATGGCCTAACAGGAGGCTTTAAAATTATCTTTCTAGTGTCCTTCGTTTGGGAGAAAAAAGCAAAGGTACAAGACAGCTTTTCCTTGCCAATATCTCTCTTTTGCAAAGAGCTGCGCATTGGAAAATTCAGGGCTATGTCGTGTAGATGATGGCCTAACAGGAGGCTTTAAAATTTTCTTTCTAGTGTCCTTCGTTTGGGAGAAAAATGCAAAGGTACAAGACAGTTTTTCCTTGCCAATATCTCTCTTTTGCAAAGAGCTACGCATTGGAAAATTCAGGGCTATGTCGTGTAGATGATGGCCTAACAGGAGGCTTTAAAATTTTCTTTCTAGTGACCTTCGTTTGGGAGAAAAATGCAAAGGTACAAGACAGCTTTTCCTTGCCAATATCTCTCTTTTGCAAAGAGCTGCGCATTGGAAAATTCAGGGCTATGTCGTGTAGATGATGGCCTAACAGGAGGCTTTAAAATTTTAATTCTAGTGTCCTTCGTTTGGGAGAAAAATGCAAAGGTACAAGACAGCTTTTCCTTGCCAATATCTCTCTTTTGCAAAGAGCTGCGCACTGGAAAATTCAGGGCTATGTCGTGTAGATGATGGCCTAACAGGAGGCTTTAAAATTTTCTTTCTAGTGACCTTCGTTTGGGAGAAAAATGCAAAGGTACAAGACAGCTTTTCCTTGCCAATATCTCTCTTTTGCAAAGAGCTGCGCATTGGAAAATTCAGGGCTATGTCGTGTAGATGATGGCCTAACAGGAGGCTTTAAAATTTTAATTCTAGTGTCCTTCGTTTGGGAGAAAAATGCAAAGGTACAAGACAGCTTTTCCTTGCCAATATCTCTCTTTTGCAAAGAGCTGCGCATTGGAAAATTCAGGGCTATGTCGTGTAGATGATGGCCTAACAGGAGGCTTTAAAATTTTCTTTCTAGTTTCCTTCGTTTGGGAGAAAAATGCAAAGGTACAAGACAGCTTTTCCTTGCCAATATCTCTCTTTTGCAAAGAGCTACGCATTGGAAAATTCAGGGCTATGTCGTGTAGATGATGGCCTAACAGGTGGCTTTAAAATTTTCTTTCTAGTGACCTTCGTTTGGGAGAAAAATGCAAAGGTACAAGACAGCTTTTCCTTGCCAATATCTCTCTTTTGCAAAGAGCTGCGCATTGGAAAATTCAGGGCTATGTCGTGTAGATGATGGCCTAACAGGAGGCTTTAAAATTTTCTTTCTAGTGTCCTTCGTTTGGGAGAAAAATGCAAAGGTACAAGACAGCTTTTCCTTGCCAATATCTCTCTTTTGCAAAGAGCTGCGCATTGGAAAATTCAGGGCTATGTCGTGTAGATGATGGCCTAACAGGAGGCTTTAAAATGTTCTTTCTAGTGTCCTTCGTTTGGGAGAAAAATGCAAAGGTACAAGACAGCTTTTCCTTGCCAATATCTCTCTTTTGCAAAGAGCTGCGCATTGGAAAATTCAGGGCTATGTCGTGTAGATGATGGCCTAACAGAAGGCTTTAAAATTTTAATTCTAGTGTCCTTCGTTTGGGAGAAAAATGCAAAGGTACAAGACAGCTTTTCCTTGCCAATATCTCTCTTTTGCAAAGAGCTGCGCATTGGAAAATTCATGGCTATGCCGTGTAGATGATGGCCTAACAGGAGGCTTTAAAATTTTCTTTCTAGTGACCTTCGTTTGGGAGAAAAATGCAAAGGTACAAGACAGCTTTTCCTTGCCAATATCTCTCTTTTGCAAAGAGCTGCGCATTGGAAAATTCAGGGCTATGTCGTGTAGATGATGGCCTAACAGGAGGCTTTAAAATTTTCTTTCTAGTGACCTTCGTTTGGGAGAAAAATGCAAAGGTACAAGACAGCTTTTCCTTGCCAATATCTCTCTTTTGCAAAGAGCTGCGCATTGGAAAATTCATGGCTATGCCGTGTAGATGATGGTCTAACAGGAGGCTTTAAAATTTTAATTCTAGTGTCCTTCGTTTGGGAGAAAAATGCAAAGGTACAAGACAGCTTTTCCTTGCCAATATCTCTCTTTTGCAAAGAGCTGCGCATTGGAAAATTCAGGGCTATGTCGTGTAGATGATGGCCTAACAGGAGGCTTTAAAATTTTCTTTCTAGTGACCTTCGTTTGGGAGAAAAATGCAAAGGTACAAGACAGCTTTTCCTTGCCAATATCTCTCTTTTGCAAAGAGCTGCGCATTGGAAAATTCAGGGCTATGTCGTGTAGATGATGGCCTAACAGGAGGCTTTAAAATTTTCTTTCTAGTGTCCTTCGTTTGGGAGAAAAATGCAATGGTACAAGACAGCTTTTCCTTGCCAATATCTCTCTTTTGCAAAGAGCTGTGCATTGGAAAATTCAGGGCTATGTCGTGTAGATGATGGCCTAACAGGAGGCTTTAAAATTATCTTTCTAGTGTCCTTCGTTTGGGAGAAAAATGCAAAGGTACAAGACAGCTTTTCCTTGCCAATATCTCTCTTTTGCAAAGAGCTGCGCATTGGAAAATTCAGGGCTATGTCGTGTAGATGATGGCCTAACAGGAGGCTTTAAAATTTTAATTCTAGTGTCCTTCGTTTGGGAGAAAAATGCAAAGGTACAAGACAGCTTTTCCTTGCCAATATCTCTCTTTTGCAAAGAGCTGCGCATTGGAAAATTCAGGGCTATGTCGTGTAGATGATGTTCTAACAGGAGGCTTTAAAATTTTAATTCTAGTGTCCTTCGTTTGGGAGAAAAATGCAAAGGTACAAGACAGCTTTTCCTTGCCAATATCTCTCTTTTGCAAAGAGCTGCGCATTGGAAAATTCAGGGCTATGTCGTGTAGATGATGGCCTAACAGGAGGCTTTAAAATGTTCTTTCTAGTGTCCTTCGTTTGGGAGAAAAATGCAAAGGTACAAGACAGCTTTTCCTTGCCAATATCTCTCTTTTGCAAAGAGCTGCGCATTGGAAAATTCAGGGCTATGTCGTGTAGATGATGGCCTAACAGAAGGCTTTAAAATTTTAATTCTAGTGTCCTTCGTTTGGGAGAAAAATGCAAAGGTACAAGACAGCTTTTCCTTGCCAATATCTCTCTTTTGCAAAGAGCTGCGCATTGGAAAATTCATGGCTATGCCGTGTAGATGATGGCCTAACAGGAGGCTTTAAAATTTTCTTTCTAGTGACCTTCGTTTGGGAGAAAAATGCAAAGGTACAAGACAGCTTTTCCTTGCCAATATCTCTCTTTTGCAAAGAGCTGCGCATTGGAAAATTCAGGGCTATGTCGTGTAGATGATGGCCTAACAGGAGGCTTTAAAATTTTCTTTCTAGTGACCTTCGTTTGGGAGAAAAATGCAAAGGTACAAGACAGCTTTTCCTTGCCAATATCTCTCTTTTGCAAAGAGCTGCGCATTGGAAAATTCATGGCTATGCCGTGTAGATGATGGTCTAACAGGAGGCTTTAAAATTTTAATTCTAGTGTCCTTCGTTTGGGAGAAAAATGCAAAGGTACAAGACAGCTTTTCCTTGCCAATATCTCTCTTTTGCAAAGAGCTGCGCATTGGAAAATTCAGGGCTATGTCGTGTAGATGATGGCCTAACAGGAGGCTTTAAAATTTTCTTTCTAGTGACCTTCGTTTGGGAGAAAAATGCAAAGGTACAAGACAGCTTTTCCTTGCCAATATCTCTCTTTTGCAAAGAGCTGCGCATTGGAAAATTCAGGGCTATGTCGTGTAGATGATGGCCTAACAGGAGGCTTTAAAATTTTCTTTCTAGTGTCCTTCGTTTGGGAGAAAAATGCAATGGTACAAGACAGCTTTTCCTTGCCAATATCTCTCTTTTGCAAAGAGCTGTGCATTGGAAAATTCAGGGCTATGTCGTGTAGATGATGGCCTAACAGGAGGCTTTAAAATTATCTTTCTAGTGTCCTTCGTTTGGGAGAAAAATGCAAAGGTACAAGACAGCTTTTCCTTGCCAATATCTCTCTTTTGCAAAGAGCTGCGCATTGGAAAATTCAGGGCTATGTCGTGTAGATGATGGCCTAACAGGAGGCTTTAAAATTTTAATTCTAGTGTCCTTCGTTTGGGAGAAAAATGCAAAGGTACAAGACAGCTTTTCCTTGCCAATATCTCTCTTTTGCAAAGAGCTGCGCATTGGAAAATTCAGGGCTATGTCGTGTAGATGATGTTCTAACAGGAGGCTTTAAAATTTTAATTCTAGTGTCCTTCGTTTGGGAGAAAAATGCAAAGGTACAAGACAGCTTTTCCTTGCCAATATCTCTCTTTTGCAAAGAGCTGCGCATTGGAAAATTCAGGGCTATGTCGTGTAGATGATGGCCTAACAGGAGGCTTTAAAATTTTCTTTCTAGTGACCTTCGTTTGGGAGAAAAATGCAAAGGTACAAGACAGCTTTTCCTTGCCAATATCTCTCTTTTGCAAAGAGCTGCGCATTGGAAAATTCAGGGCTATGTCGTGTAGATGATGGCCTAACAGGAGGCTTTAAAATTTTCTTTCTAGTGTCCTTCGTTTGGGAGAAAAATGCAAAGGTACAAGACAGCTTTTCCTTGCCAATATCTCTCTTTTGCAAAGAGCTGCGCATTGGAAAATTCAGGGCTATGTCGTGTAGATGATGGCCTAACAGGAGGCTTTAAAATTATCTTTCTAGTGTCCTTCGTTTGGGAGAAAAATGCAAAGGTACAAGACAGCTTTTCCTTGCCAATATCTCTCTTTTGCAAAGAGCTGCGCATTGGAAAATTCAGGGCTATGTCGTGTAGATGATGGCCTAACAGGAGGCTTTAAAATTTTCTTTCTAGTGTCCTTCGTTTGGGAGAAAAATGCAAAGGTACAAGACAGCTTTTCCTTGCCAATATCTCTCTTTTGCAAAGAGCTGCGCATTGGAAAATTCAGGGCTATGTCGTGTAGATGATGGCCTAACAGGAGGCTTTAAAATTATCTTTCTAGTGTCCTTCGTTTGGGAGAAAAATGCAAAGGTACAAGACAGCTTTTCCTTGCCAATATCTCTCTTTTGCAAAGAGCTGCGCATTGGAAAATTCATGGCTATGCCGTGTAGATGATGGCCTAACAGGAGGCTTTAAAATTTTCTTTCTAGTGACCTTCGTTTGGGAGAAAAATGCAAAGGTACAAGACAGCTTTTCCTTGCCAATATCTCTCTTTTGCAAAGAGCTGCGCATTGGAAAATTCAGGGCTATGTCGTGTAGATGATGGCCTAACAGGAGGCTTTAAAATTTTCTTTCTAGTGACCTTCGTTTGGGAGAAAAATGCAAAGGTACAAGACAGCTTTTCCTTGCCAATATCTCTCTTTTGCAAAGAGCTGCGCATTGGAAAATTCATGGCTATGCCGTGTAGATGATGGTCTAACAGGAGGCTTTAAAATTTTAATTCTAGTGTCCTTCGTTTGGGAGAAAAATGCAAAGGTACAAGACAGCTTTTCCTTGCCAATATCTCTCTTTTGCAAAGAGCTGCGCATTGGAAAATTCAGGGCTATGTCGTGTAGATGATGGCCTAACAGGAGGCTTTAAAATTTTCTTTCTAGTGACCTTCGTTTGGGAGAAAAATGCAAAGGTACAAGACAGCTTTTCCTTGCCAATATCTCTCTTTTGCAAAGAGCTGCGCATTGGAAAATTCAGGGCTATGTCGTGTAGATGATGGCCTAACAGGAGGCTTTAAAATTTTCTTTCTAGTGTCCTTCGTTTGGGAGAAAAATGCAATGGTACAAGACAGCTTTTCCTTGCCAATATCTCTCTTTTGCAAAGAGCTGTGCATTGGAAAATTCAGGGCTATGTCGTGTAGATGATGGCCTAACAGGAGGCTTTAAAATTATCTTTCTAGTGTCCTTCGTTTGGGAGAAAAATGCAAAGGTACAAGACAGCTTTTCCTTGCCAATATCTCTCTTTTGCAAAGAGCTGCGCATTGGAAAATTCAGGGCTATGTCGTGTAGATGATGGCCTAACAGGAGGCTTTAAAATTTTAATTCTAGTGTCCTTCGTTTGGGAGAAAAATGCAAAGGTACAAGACAGCTTTTCCTTGCCAATATCTCTCTTTTGCAAAGAGCTGCGCATTGGAAAATTCAGGGCTATGTCGTGTAGATGATGTTCTAACAGGAGGCTTTAAAATTTTAATTCTAGTGTCCTTCGTTTGGGAGAAAAATGCAAAGGTACAAGACAGCTTTTCCTTGCCAATATCTCTCTTTTGCAAAGAGCTGCGCATTGGAAAATTCAGGGCTATGTCGTGTAGATGATGGCCTAACAGGAGGCTTTAAAATTTTCTTTCTAGTGACCTTCGTTTGGGAGAAAAATGCAAAGGTACAAGACAGCTTTTCCTTGCCAATATCTCTCTTTTGCAAAGAGCTGCGCATTGGAAAATTCAGGGCTATGTCGTGTAGATGATGGCCTAACAGGAGGCTTTAAAATTTTCTTTCTAGTGTCCTTCGTTTGGGAGAAAAATGCAAAGGTACAAGACAGCTTTTCCTTGCCAATATCTCTCTTTTGCAAAGAGCTGCGCATTGGAAAATTCAGGGCTATGTCGTGTAGATGATGGCCTAACAGGAGGCTTTAAAATTATCTTTCTAGTGTCCTTCGTTTGGGAGAAAAATGCAAAGGTACAAGACAGCTTTTCCTTGCCAATATCTCTCTTTTGCAAAGAGCTGCGCATTGGAAAATTCAGGGCTATGTCGTGTAGATGATGGCCTAACAGGAGGCTTTAAAATTTTCTTTCTAGTGTCCTTCGTTTGGGAGAAAAATGCAAAGGTACAAGACAGCTTTTCCTTGCCAATATCTCTCTTTTGCAAAGAGCTACGCATTGGAAAATTCAGGGCTATGTCGTGTAGATGATGGCCTAACAGGAGGCTTTAAAATTTTCTTTCTAGTGACCTTCGTTTGGGAGAAAAATGCAAAGGTACAAGACAGCTTTTCCTTGCCAATATCTCTCTTTTGCAAAGAGCTGCGCATTGGAAAATTCAGGGCTATGTCGTGTAGATGATGGCCTAACAGGAGGCTTTAAAATTTTCTTTCTAGTGTCCTTCGTTTGGGAGAAAAATGCAAAGGTACAAGACAGCTTTTCCTTGCCAATATCTCTCTTTTGCAAAGAGCTGCGCATTGGAAAATTCAGGGCTATGTCGTGTAGATGATGGCCTAACAGGAGGCTTTAAAATGTTCTTTCTAGTGTCCTTCGTTTGGGAGAAAAATGCAAAGGTACAAGACAGCTTTTCCTTGCCAATATCTCTCTTTTGCAAAGAGCTGCGCATTGGAAAATTCAGGGCTATGTCGTGTAGATGATGGCCTAACAGAAGGCTTTAAAATTTTAATTCTAGTGTCCTTCGTTTGGGAGAAAAATGCAAAGGTACAAGACAGCTTTTCCTTGCCAATATCTCTCTTTTGCAAAGAGCTGCGCATTGGAAAATTCATGGCTATGCCGTGTAGATGATGGCCTAACAGGAGGCTTTAAAATTTTCTTTCTAGTGACCTTCGTTTGGGAGAAAAATGCAAAGGTACAAGACAGCTTTTCCTTGCCAATATCTCTCTTTTGCAAAGAGCTGCGCATTGGAAAATTCATGGCTATGCCGTGTAGATGATGGTCTAACAGGAGGCTTTAAAATTTTAATTCTAGTGTCCTTCGTTTGGGAGAAAAATGCAAAGGTACAAGACAGCTTTTCCTTGCCAATATCTCTCTTTTGCAAAGAGCTGCGCATTGGAAAATTCATGGCTATGCCGTGTAGATGATGGCCTAACAGGAGGCTTTAAAATTTTCTTTCTAGTGACCTTCGTTTGGGAGAAAAATGCAAAGGTACAAGACAGCTTTTCCTTGCCAATATCTCTCTTTTGCAAAGAGCTGCGCATTGGAAAATTCAGGGCTATGTCGTGTAGATGATGGCCTAACAGGAGGCTTTAAAATTTTCTTTCTAGTGTCCTTCGTTTGGGAGAAAAATGCAATGGTACAAGACAGCTTTTCCTTGCCAATATCTCTCTTTTGCAAAGAGCTGTGCATTGGAAAATTCAGGGCTATGTCGTGTAGATGATGGCCTAACAGGAGGCTTTAAAATTTTATTTCTAGTGTCCTTCGTTTGGGAGAAAAATGCAAAGGTACAAGACAGCTTTTCCTTGCCAATATCTCTCTTTTGCAAAGAGCTGCGCATTGGAAAATTCAGGGCTATGTCGTGTAGATGATGGCCTAACAGGAGGCTTTAAAATGTTCTTTCTAGTGTCCTTCGTTTGGGAGAAAAATGCAAAGGTACAAGACAGCTTTTCCTTGCCAATATCTCTCTTTTGCAAAGAGCTGCGCATTGGAAAATTCAGGGCTATGTCGTGTAGATGATGGCCTAACAGGAGGCTTTAAAATTTTAATTCTAGTGTCCTTCGTTTGTGAGAAAAATGCAAAGGTACAAGACAGCTTTTCCTTGCCAATATCTCTCTTTTGCAAAGAGCTGCGCATTGGAAAATTCAGGGCTATGTCGTGTAGATGATGGCCTAACAGGAGGCTTTAAAATTTTCTTTCTAGTGACCTTCGTTTGGGAGAAAAATGCAAAGGTACAAGACAGCTTTTCCTTGCCAATATCTCTCTTTTGCAAAGAGCTGCGCATTGGAAAATTCAGGGCTATGTCGTGTAGATGATGGCCTAACAGGAGGCTTTAAAATTTTCTTTCTAGTGTCCTTCGTTTGGGTGAAAAATGCAAAGGTACAAGACAGCTTTTCCTTGCCAATATCTCTCTTTTGCAAAGAGCTACGCATTGGAAAATTCAGGGCTATGTCGTGTAGATGATGGCCTAACAGGAGGCTTTAAAATTTTCTTTCTAGTGACCTTCGTTTGGGAGAAAAATGCAAAGGTACAAGACAGCTTTTCCTTGCCAATATCTCTCTTTTGCAAAGAGCTGCGCATTGGAAAATTCAGGGCTATGTCGTGTAGATGATGGCCTAACAGGAGGCTTTAAAATTTTAATTCTAGTGTCCTTCGTTTGGGAGAAAAATGCAAAGGTACAAGACAGCTTTTCCTTGCCAATATCTCTCTTTTGCAAAGAGCTGCGCATTGGAAAATTCAGGGCTATGTCGTGTAGATGATGGCCTAACAGGAGGCTTTAAAATTTTAATTCTAGTGACCTTCGTTTGGGAGAAAAATGCAAAGGTACAAGACAGCTTTTCCTTGCCAATATCTCTCTTTTGCAAAGAGCTGCGCATTGGAAAATTCAGGGCTATGTCGTGTAGATGATGGCCTAACAGGAGGCTTTAAAATTTTAATTCTAGTGTCCTTCGTTTGGGAGAAAAATGCAAAGGTACAAGACAGCTTTTCCTTGCCAATATCTCTCTTTTGCAAAGAGCTGCGCATTGGAAAATTCAGGGCTATGTCGTGTAGATGATGGCCTAACAGGAGGCTTTAAAATTTTCTTTCTAGTTTCCTTCGTTTGGGAGAAAAATGCAAAGGTACAAGACAGCTTTTCCTTGCCAATATCTCTCTTTTGCAAAGAGCTACGCATTGGAAAATTCAGGGCTATGTCGTGTAGATGATGGCCTAACAGGAGGCTTTAAAATTTTCTTTCTAGTGACCTTCGTTTGGGAGAAAAATGCAAAGGTACAAGACAGCTTTTCCTTGCCAATATCTCTCTTTTGCAAAGAGCTGCGCATTGGAAAATTCAGGGCTATGTCGTGTAGATGATGGCCTAACAGGAGGCTTTAACATTTTCTTTCTAGTGTCCTTCGTTTGGGAGAAAAATGCAAAGGTACAAGACAGCTTTTCCTTGCCAATATCTCTCTTTTGCAAAGAGCTGCGCATTGGAAAATTCAGGGCTATGTCGTGTAGATGATGGCCTAACAGGAGGCTTTAAAATGTTCTTTCTAGTGTCCTTCGTTTGGGAGAAAAATGCAAAGGTACAAGACAGCTTTTCCTTGCCAATATCTCTCTTTTGCAAAGAGCTGCGCATTGGAAAATTCAGGGCTATGTCGTGTAGATGATGGCCTAACAGAAGGCTTTAAAATTTTAATTCTAGTGTCCTTCGTTTGGGAGAAAAATGCAAAGGTACAAGACAGCTTTTCCTTGCCAATATCTCTCTTTTGCAAAGAGCTGCGCATTGGAAAATTCATGGCTATGCCGTGTAGATGATGGCCTAACAGGAGGCTTTAAAATTTTCTTTCTAGTGACCTTCGTTTGGGAGAAAAATGCAAAGGTACAAGACAGCTTTTCCTTGCCAATATCTCTCTTTTGCAAAGAGCTGCGCATTGGAAAATTCAGGGCTATGTCGTGTAGATGATGGCCTAACAGGAGGCTTTAAAATTTTCTTTCTAGTGACCTTCGTTTGGGAGAAAAATGCAAAGGTACAAGACAGCTTTTCCTTGCCAATATCTCTCTTTTGCAAAGAGCTGCGCATTGGAAAATTCATGGCTATGCCGTGTAGATGATGGTCTAACAGGAGGCTTTAAAATTTTAATTCTAGTGTCCTTCGTTTGGGAGAAAAATGCAAAGGTACAAGACAGCTTTTCCTTGCCAATATCTCTCTTTTGCAAAGAGCTGCGCATTGGAAAATACAGGGCTATGTCGTGTAGATGATGGCCTAACAGGAGGCTTTAAAATTTTCTTTCTAGTGACCTTCGTTTGGGAGAAAAATGCAAAGGTACAAGACAGCTTTTCCTTGCCAATATCTCTCTTTTGCAAAGAGCTGCGCATTGGAAAATTCAGGGCTATGTCGTGTAGATGATGGCCTAACAGGAGGCTTTAAAATGTTCTTTCTAGTGTCCTTCGTTTGGGAGAAAAATGCAAAGGTACAAGACAGCTTTTCCTTGCCAATATCTCTCTTTTGCAAAGAGCTGCGCATTGGAAAATTCAGGGCTATGTCGTGTAGATGATGGCCTAACAGAAGGCTTTAAAATTTTAATTCTAGTGTCCTTCGTTTGGGAGAAAAATGCAAAGGTACAAGACAGCTTTTCCTTGCCAATATCTCTCTTTTGCAAAGAGCTGCGCATTGGAAAATTCATGGCTATGCCGTGTAGATGATGGCCTAACAGGAGGCTTTAAAATTTTCTTTCTAGTGACCTTCGTTTGGGAGAAAAATGCAAAGGTACAAGACAGCTTTTCCTTGCCAATATCTCTCTTTTGCAAAGAGCTGCGCATTGGAAAATTCAGGGCTATGTCGTGTAGATGATGGCCTAACAGGAGGCTTTAAAATTTTCTTTCTAGTGACCTTCGTTTGGGAGAAAAATGCAAAGGTACAAGACAGCTTTTCCTTGCCAATATCTCTCTTTTGCAAAGAGCTGCGCATTGGAAAATTCATGGCTATGCCGTGTAGATGATGGTCTAACAGGAGGCTTTAAAATTTTAATTCTAGTGTCCTTCGTTTGGGAGAAAAATGCAAAGGTACAAGACAGCTTTTCCTTGCCAATATCTCTCTTTTGCAAAGAGCTGCGCATTGGAAAATTCAGGGCTATGTCGTGTAGATGATGGCCTAACAGGAGGCTTTAAAATTTTCTTTCTAGTGACCTTCGTTTGGGAGAAAAATGCAAAGGTACAAGACAGCTTTTCCTTGCCAATATCTCTCTTTTGCAAAGAGCTGCGCATTGGAAAATTCAGGGCTATGTCGTGTAGATGATGGCCTAACAGGAGGCTTTAAAATTTTCTTTCTAGTGTCCTTCGTTTGGGAGAAAAATGCAATGGTACAAGACAGCTTTTCCTTGCCAATATCTCTCTTTTGCAAAGAGCTGTGCATTGGAAAATTCAGGGCTATGTCGTGTAGATGATGGCCTAACAGGAGGCTTTAAAATTATCTTTCTAGTGTCCTTCGTTTGGGAGAAAAATGCAAAGGTACAAGACAGCTTTTCCTTGCCAATATCTCTCTTTTGCAAAGAGCTGCGCATTGGAAAATTCAGGGCTATGTCGTGTAGATGATGGCCTAACAGGAGGCTTTAAAATTTTAATTCTAGTGTCCTTCGTTTGGGAGAAAAATGCAAAGGTACAAGACAGCTTTTCCTTGCCAATATCTCTCTTTTGCAAAGAGCTGCGCATTGGAAAATTCAGGGCTATGTCGTGTAGATGATGTTCTAACAGGAGGCTTTAAAATTTTAATTCTAGTGTCCTTCGTTTGGGAGAAAAATGCAAAGGTACAAGACAGCTTTTCCTTGCCAATATCTCTCTTTTGCAAAGAGCTGCGCATTGGAAAATTCAGGGCTATGTCGTGTAGATGATGGCCTAACAGGAGGCTTTAAAATTTTCTTTCTAGTGACCTTCGTTTGGGAGAAAAATGCAAAGGTACAAGACAGCTTTTCCTTGCCAATATCTCTCTTTTGCAAAGAGCTGCGCATTGGAAAATT
This sequence comes from Pseudophryne corroboree, assembly GCF_028390025.1. Taxonomy (NCBI): domain Eukaryota; kingdom Metazoa; phylum Chordata; class Amphibia; order Anura; family Myobatrachidae; genus Pseudophryne; species Pseudophryne corroboree. The sequence goes on from NW_026968768.1 coordinate 43,647, forward strand.
CAGGGCTATGTCGTGTAGATGATGGCCTAACAGGAGGCTTTAAAATTTTCTTTCTAGTGTCCTTCGTTTGGGAGAAAAATGCAAAGGTACAAGACAGCTTTTCCTTGCCAATATCTCTCTTTTGCAAAGAGCTGCGCATTGGAAAATTCAGGGCTATGTCGTGTAGATGATGGCCTAACAGGAGGCTTTAAAATTATCTTTCTAGTGTCCTTCGTTTGGGAGAAAAATGCAAAGGTACAAGACAGCTTTTCCTTGCCAATATCTCTCTTTTGCAAAGAGCTGCGCATTGGAAAATTCAGGGCTATGTCGTGTAGATGATGGCCTAACAGGAGGCTTTAAAATTTTCTTTCTAGTGTCCTTCGTTTGGGAGAAAAATGCAAAGGTACAAGACAGCTTTTCCTTGCCAATATCTCTCTTTTGCAAAGAGCTGCGCATTGGAAAATTCAGGGCTATGTCGTGTAGATGATGGCCTAACAGGAGGCTTTAAAATTATCTTTCTAGTGTCCTTCGTTTGGGAGAAAAATGCAAAGGTACAAGACAGCTTTTCCTTGCCAATATCTCTCTTTTGCAAAGAGCTGCGCATTGGAAAATTCATGGCTATGCCGTGTAGATGATGGCCTAACAGGAGGCTTTAAAATTTTCTTTCTAGTGACCTTCGTTTGGGAGAAAAATGCAAAGGTACAAGACAGCTTTTCCTTGCCAATATCTCTCTTTTGCAAAGAGCTGCGCATTGGAAAATTCAGGGCTATGTCGTGTAGATGATGGCCTAACAGGAGGCTTTAAAATTTTCTTTCTAGTGACCTTCGTTTGGGAGAAAAATGCAAAGGTACAAGACAGCTTTTCCTTGCCAATATCTCTCTTTTGCAAAGAGCTGCGCATTGGAAAATTCATGGCTATGCCGTGTAGATGATGGTCTAACAGGAGGCTTTAAAATTTTAATTCTAGTGTCCTTCGTTTGGGAGAAAAATGCAAAGGTACAAGACAGCTTTTCCTTGCCAATATCTCTCTTTTGCAAAGAGCTGCGCATTGGAAAATTCAGGGCTATGTCGTGTAGATGATGGCCTAACAGGAGGCTTTAAAATTTTCTTTCTAGTGACCTTCGTTTGGGAGAAAAATGCAAAGGTACAAGACAGCTTTTCCTTGCCAATATCTCTCTTTTGCAAAGAGCTGCGCATTGGAAAATTCAGGGCTATGTCGTGTAGATGATGGCCTAACAGGAGGCTTTAAAATTTTCTTTCTAGTGTCCTTCGTTTGGGAGAAAAATGCAATGGTACAAGACAGCTTTTCCTTGCCAATATCTCTCTTTTGCAAAGAGCTGTGCATTGGAAAATTCAGGGCTATGTCGTGTAGATGATGGCCTAACAGGAGGCTTTAAAATTATCTTTCTAGTGTCCTTCGTTTGGGAGAAAAATGCAAAGGTACAAGACAGCTTTTCCTTGCCAATATCTCTCTTTTGCAAAGAGCTGCGCATTGGAAAATTCATGGCTATGCCGTGTAGATGATGGCCTAACAGGAGGCTTTAAAATTTTCTTTCTAGTGACCTTCGTTTGGGAGAAAAATGCAAAGGTACAAGACAGCTTTTCCTTGCCAATATCTCTCTTTTGCAAAGAGCTGCGCATTGGAAAATTCAGGGCTATGTCGTGTAGATGATGGCCTAACAGGAGGCTTTAAAATTTTCTTTCTAGTGACCTTCGTTTGGGAGAAAAATGCAAAGGTACAAGACAGCTTTTCCTTGCCAATATCTCTCTTTTGCAAAGAGCTGCGCATTGGAAAATTCAGGGCTATGTCGTGTAGATGATGGCCTAACAGGAGGCTTTAAAATTTTCTTTCTAGTGTCCTTCGTTTGGGTGAAAAATGCAAAGGTACAAGACAGCTTTTCCTTGCCAATATCTCTCTTTTGCAAAGAGCTACGCATTGGAAAATTCAGGGCTATGTCGTGTAGATGATGGCCTAACAGGAGGCTTTAAAATTTTCTTTCTAGTGACCTTCGTTTGGGAGAAAAATGCAAAGGTACAAGACAGCTTTTCCTTGCCAATATCTCTCTTTTGCAAAGAGCTGCGCATTGGAAAATTCAGGGCTATGTCGTGTAGATGATGGCCTAACAGGAGGCTTTAAAATTTTAATTCTAGTGTCCTTCGTTTGGGAGAAAAATGCAAAGGTACAAGACAGCTTTTCCTTGCCAATATCTCTCTTTTGCAAAGAGCTGCGCATTGGAAAATTCAGGGCTATGTCGTGTAGATGATGGCCTAACAGGAGGCTTTAAAATTTTAATTCTAGTGACCTTCGTTTGGGAGAAAAATGCAAAGGTACAAGACAGCTTTTCCTTGCCAATATCTCTCTTTTGCAAAGAGCTGCGCATTGGAAAATTCAGGGCTATGTCGTGTAGATGATGGCCTAACAGGAGGCTTTAAAATTTTAATTCTAGTGTCCTTCGTTTGGGAGAAAAATGCAAAGGTACAAGACAGCTTTTCCTTGCCAATATCTCTCTTTTGCAAAGAGCTGCGCATTGGAAAATTCAGGGCTATGTCGTGTAGATGATGGCCTAACAGGAGGCTTTAAAATTTTCTTTCTAGTTTCCTTCGTTTGGGAGAAAAATGCAAAGGTACAAGACAGCTTTTCCTTGCCAATATCTCTCTTTTGCAAAGAGCTACGCATTGGAAAATTCAGGGCTATGTCGTGTAGATGATGGCCTAACAGGAGGCTTTAAAATTTTCTTTCTAGTGACCTTCGTTTGGGAGAAAAATGCAAAGGTACAAGACAGCTTTTCCTTGCCAATATCTCTCTTTTGCAAAGAGCTGCGCATTGGAAAATTCAGGGCTATGTCGTGTAGATGATGGCCTAACAGGAGGCTTTAACATTTTCTTTCTAGTGTCCTTCGTTTGGGAGAAAAATGCAAAGGTACAAGACAGCTTTTCCTTGCCAATATCTCTCTTTTGCAAAGAGCTGCGCATTGGAAAATTCAGGGCTATGTCGTGTAGATGATGGCCTAACAGGAGGCTTTAAAATGTTCTTTCTAGTGTCCTTCGTTTGGGAGAAAAATGCAAAGGTACAAGACAGCTTTTCCTTGCCAATATCTCTCTTTTGCAAAGAGCTGCGCATTGGAAAATTCAGGGCTATGTCGTGTAGATGATGGCCTAACAGAAGGCTTTAAAATTTTAATTCTAGTGTCCTTCGTTTGGGAGAAAAATGCAAAGGTACAAGACAGCTTTTCCTTGCCAATATCTCTCTTTTGCAAAGAGCTGCGCATTGGAAAATTCATGGCTATGCCGTGTAGATGATGGCCTAACAGGAGGCTTTAAAATTTTCTTTCTAGTGACCTTCGTTTGGGAGAAAAATGCAAAGGTACAAGACAGCTTTTCCTTGCCAATATCTCTCTTTTGCAAAGAGCTGCGCATTGGAAAATTCAGGGCTATGTCGTGTAGATGATGGCCTAACAGGAGGCTTTAAAATTTTCTTTCTAGTGACCTTCGTTTGGGAGAAAAATGCAAAGGTACAAGACAGCTTTTCCTTGCCAATATCTCTCTTTTGCAAAGAGCTGCGCATTGGAAAATTCATGGCTATGCCGTGTAGATGATGGTCTAACAGGAGGCTTTAAAATTTTAATTCTAGTGTCCTTCGTTTGGGAGAAAAATGCAAAGGTACAAGACAGCTTTTCCTTGCCAATATCTCTCTTTTGCAAAGAGCTGCGCATTGGAAAATACAGGGCTATGTCGTGTAGATGATGGCCTAACAGGAGGCTTTAAAATTTTCTTTCTAGTGACCTTCGTTTGGGAGAAAAATGCAAAGGTACAAGACAGCTTTTCCTTGCCAATATCTCTCTTTTGCAAAGAGCTGCGCATTGGAAAATTCAGGGCTATGTCGTGTAGATGATGGCCTAACAGGAGGCTTTAAAATGTTCTTTCTAGTGTCCTTCGTTTGGGAGAAAAATGCAAAGGTACAAGACAGCTTTTCCTTGCCAATATCTCTCTTTTGCAAAGAGCTGCGCATTGGAAAATTCAGGGCTATGTCGTGTAGATGATGGCCTAACAGAAGGCTTTAAAATTTTAATTCTAGTGTCCTTCGTTTGGGAGAAAAATGCAAAGGTACAAGACAGCTTTTCCTTGCCAATATCTCTCTTTTGCAAAGAGCTGCGCATTGGAAAATTCATGGCTATGCCGTGTAGATGATGGCCTAACAGGAGGCTTTAAAATTTTCTTTCTAGTGACCTTCGTTTGGGAGAAAAATGCAAAGGTACAAGACAGCTTTTCCTTGCCAATATCTCTCTTTTGCAAAGAGCTGCGCATTGGAAAATTCAGGGCTATGTCGTGTAGATGATGGCCTAACAGGAGGCTTTAAAATTTTCTTTCTAGTGACCTTCGTTTGGGAGAAAAATGCAAAGGTACAAGACAGCTTTTCCTTGCCAATATCTCTCTTTTGCAAAGAGCTGCGCATTGGAAAATTCATGGCTATGCCGTGTAGATGATGGTCTAACAGGAGGCTTTAAAATTTTAATTCTAGTGTCCTTCGTTTGGGAGAAAAATGCAAAGGTACAAGACAGCTTTTCCTTGCCAATATCTCTCTTTTGCAAAGAGCTGCGCATTGGAAAATTCAGGGCTATGTCGTGTAGATGATGGCCTAACAGGAGGCTTTAAAATTTTCTTTCTAGTGACCTTCGTTTGGGAGAAAAATGCAAAGGTACAAGACAGCTTTTCCTTGCCAATATCTCTCTTTTGCAAAGAGCTGCGCATTGGAAAATTCAGGGCTATGTCGTGTAGATGATGGCCTAACAGGAGGCTTTAAAATTTTCTTTCTAGTGTCCTTCGTTTGGGAGAAAAATGCAATGGTACAAGACAGCTTTTCCTTGCCAATATCTCTCTTTTGCAAAGAGCTGTGCATTGGAAAATTCAGGGCTATGTCGTGTAGATGATGGCCTAACAGGAGGCTTTAAAATTATCTTTCTAGTGTCCTTCGTTTGGGAGAAAAATGCAAAGGTACAAGACAGCTTTTCCTTGCCAATATCTCTCTTTTGCAAAGAGCTGCGCATTGGAAAATTCAGGGCTATGTCGTGTAGATGATGGCCTAACAGGAGGCTTTAAAATTTTAATTCTAGTGTCCTTCGTTTGGGAGAAAAATGCAAAGGTACAAGACAGCTTTTCCTTGCCAATATCTCTCTTTTGCAAAGAGCTGCGCATTGGAAAATTCAGGGCTATGTCGTGTAGATGATGTTCTAACAGGAGGCTTTAAAATTTTAATTCTAGTGTCCTTCGTTTGGGAGAAAAATGCAAAGGTACAAGACAGCTTTTCCTTGCCAATATCTCTCTTTTGCAAAGAGCTGCGCATTGGAAAATTCAGGGCTATGTCGTGTAGATGATGGCCTAACAGGAGGCTTTAAAATTTTCTTTCTAGTGACCTTCGTTTGGGAGAAAAATGCAAAGGTACAAGACAGCTTTTCCTTGCCAATATCTCTCTTTTGCAAAGAGCTGCGCATTGGAAAATTCAGGGCTATGTCGTGTAGATGATGGCCTAACAGGAGGCTTTAAAATGTTCTTTCTAGTGTCCTTCGTTTGGGAGAAAAATGCAAAGGTACAAGACAGCTTTTCCTTGCCAATATCTCTCTTTTGCAAAGAGCTGCGCATTGGAAAATTCAGGGCTATGTCGTGTAGATGATGGCCTAACAGAAGGCTTTAAAATTTTAATTCTAGTGTCCTTCGTTTGGGAGAAAAATGCAAAGGTACAAGACAGCTTTTCCTTGCCAATATCTCTCTTTTGCAAAGAGCTGCGCATTGGAAAATTCATGGCTATGCCGTGTAGATGATGGCCTAACAGGAGGCTTTAAAATTTTCTTTCTAGTGACCTTCGTTTGGGAGAAAAATGCAAAGGTACAAGACAGCTTTTCCTTGCCAATATCTCTCTTTTGCAAAGAGCTGCGCATTGGAAAATTCAGGGCTATGTCGTGTAGATGATGGCCTAACAGGAGGCTTTAAAATTTTCTTTCTAGTGACCTTCGTTTGGGAGAAAAATGCAAAGGTACAAGACAGCTTTTCCTTGCCAATATCTCTCTTTTGCAAAGAGCTGCGCATTGGAAAATTCATGGCTATGCCGTGTAGATGATGGTCTAACAGGAGGCTTTAAAATTTTAATTCTAGTGTCCTTCGTTTGGGAGAAAAATGCAAAGGTACAAGACAGCTTTTCCTTGCCAATATCTCTCTTTTGCAAAGAGCTGCGCATTGGAAAATTCAGGGCTATGTCGTGTAGATGATGGCCTAACAGGAGGCTTTAAAATTTTCTTTCTAGTGACCTTCGTTTGGGAGAAAAATGCAAAGGTACAAGACAGCTTTTCCTTGCCAATATCTCTCTTTTGCAAAGAGCTGCGCATTGGAAAATTCAGGGCTATGTCGTGTAGATGATGGCCTAACAGGAGGCTTTAAAATTTTCTTTCTAGTGTCCTTCGTTTGGGAGAAAAATGCAATGGTACAAGACAGCTTTTCCTTGCCAATATCTCTCTTTTGCAAAGAGCTGTGCATTGGAAAATTCAGGGCTATGTCGTGTAGATGATGGCCTAACAGGAGGCTTTAAAATTATCTTTCTAGTGTCCTTCGTTTGGGAGAAAAATGCAAAGGTACAAGACAGCTTTTCCTTGCCAATATCTCTCTTTTGCAAAGAGCTGCGCATTGGAAAATTCAGGGCTATGTCGTGTAGATGATGGCCTAACAGGAGGCTTTAAAATTTTAATTCTAGTGTCCTTCGTTTGGGAGAAAAATGCAAAGGTACAAGACAGCTTTTCCTTGCCAATATCTCTCTTTTGCAAAGAGCTGCGCATTGGAAAATTCAGGGCTATGTCGTGTAGATGATGTTCTAACAGGAGGCTTTAAAATTTTAATTCTAGTGTCCTTCGTTTGGGAGAAAAATGCAAAGGTACAAGACAGCTTTTCCTTGCCAATATCTCTCTTTTGCAAAGAGCTGCGCATTGGAAAATTCAGGGCTATGTCGTGTAGATGATGGCCTAACAGGAGGCTTTAAAATTTTCTTTCTAGTGACCTTCGTTTGGGAGAAAAATGCAAAGGTACAAGACAGCTTTTCCTTGCCAATATCTCTCTTTTGCAAAGAGCTGCGCATTGGAAAATTCAGGGCTATGTCGTGTAGATGATGGCCTAACAGGAGGCTTTAAAATTTTCTTTCTAGTGTCCTTCGTTTGGGAGAAAAATGCAAAGGTACAAGACAGCTTTTCCTTGCCAATATCTCTCTTTTGCAAAGAGCTGCGCATTGGAAAATTCAGGGCTATGTCGTGTAGATGATGGCCTAACAGGAGGCTTTAAAATTATCTTTCTAGTGTCCTTCGTTTGGGAGAAAAATGCAAAGGTACAAGACAGCTTTTCCTTGCCAATATCTCTCTTTTGCAAAGAGCTGCGCATTGGAAAATTCAGGGCTATGTCGTGTAGATGATGGCCTAACAGGAGGCTTTAAAATTTTCTTTCTAGTGTCCTTCGTTTGGGAGAAAAATGCAAAGGTACAAGACAGCTTTTCCTTGCCAATATCTCTCTTTTGCAAAGAGCTGCGCATTGGAAAATTCAGGGCTATGTCGTGTAGATGATGGCCTAACAGGAGGCTTTAAAATTATCTTTCTAGTGTCCTTCGTTTGGGAGAAAAATGCAAAGGTACAAGACAGCTTTTCCTTGCCAATATCTCTCTTTTGCAAAGAGCTGCGCATTGGAAAATTCATGGCTATGCCGTGTAGATGATGGCCTAACAGGAGGCTTTAAAATTTTCTTTCTAGTGACCTTCGTTTGGGAGAAAAATGCAAAGGTACAAGACAGCTTTTCCTTGCCAATATCTCTCTTTTGCAAAGAGCTGCGCATTGGAAAATTCAGGGCTATGTCGTGTAGATGATGGCCTAACAGGAGGCTTTAAAATTTTCTTTCTAGTGACCTTCGTTTGGGAGAAAAATGCAAAGGTACAAGACAGCTTTTCCTTGCCAATATCTCTCTTTTGCAAAGAGCTGCGCATTGGAAAATTCATGGCTATGCCGTGTAGATGATGGTCTAACAGGAGGCTTTAAAATTTTAATTCTAGTGTCCTTCGTTTGGGAGAAAAATGCAAAGGTACAAGACAGCTTTTCCTTGCCAATATCTCTCTTTTGCAAAGAGCTGCGCATTGGAAAATTCAGGGCTATGTCGTGTAGATGATGGCCTAACAGGAGGCTTTAAAATTTTCTTTCTAGTGACCTTCGTTTGGGAGAAAAATGCAAAGGTACAAGACAGCTTTTCCTTGCCAATATCTCTCTTTTGCAAAGAGCTGCGCATTGGAAAATTCAGGGCTATGTCGTGTAGATGATGGCCTAACAGGAGGCTTTAAAATTTTCTTTCTAGTGTCCTTCGTTTGGGAGAAAAATGCAATGGTACAAGACAGCTTTTCCTTGCCAATATCTCTCTTTTGCAAAGAGCTGTGCATTGGAAAATTCAGGGCTATGTCGTGTAGATGATGGCCTAACAGGAGGCTTTAAAATTATCTTTCTAGTGTCCTTCGTTTGGGAGAAAAATGCAAAGGTACAAGACAGCTTTTCCTTGCCAATATCTCTCTTTTGCAAAGAGCTGCGCATTGGAAAATTCAGGGCTATGTCGTGTAGATGATGGCCTAACAGGAGGCTTTAAAATTTTAATTCTAGTGTCCTTCGTTTGGGAGAAAAATGCAAAGGTACAAGACAGCTTTTCCTTGCCAATATCTCTCTTTTGCAAAGAGCTGCGCATTGGAAAATTCAGGGCTATGTCGTGTAGATGATGTTCTAACAGGAGGCTTTAAAATTTTAATTCTAGTGTCCTTCGTTTGGGAGAAAAATGCAAAGGTACAAGACAGCTTTTCCTTGCCAATATCTCTCTTTTGCAAAGAGCTGCGCATTGGAAAATTCAGGGCTATGTCGTGTAGATGATGGCCTAACAGGAGGCTTTAAAATTTTCTTTCTAGTGACCTTCGTTTGGGAGAAAAATGCAAAGGTACAAGACAGCTTTTCCTTGCCAATATCTCTCTTTTGCAAAGAGCTGCGCATTGGAAAATTCAGGGCTATGTCGTGTAGATGATGGCCTAACAGGAGGCTTTAAAATTTTCTTTCTAGTGTCCTTCGTTTGGGAGAAAAATGCAAAGGTACAAGACAGCTTTTCCTTGCCAATATCTCTCTTTTGCAAAGAGCTGCGCATTGGAAAATTCAGGGCTATGTCGTGTAGATGATGGCCTAACAGGAGGCTTTAAAATTATCTTTCTAGTGTCCTTCGTTTGGGAGAAAAATGCAAAGGTACAAGACAGCTTTTCCTTGCCAATATCTCTCTTTTGCAAAGAGCTGCGCATTGGAAAATTCAGGGCTATGTCGTGTAGATGATGGCCTAACAGGAGGCTTTAAAATTTTCTTTCTAGTGTCCTTCGTTTGGGAGAAAAATGCAAAGGTACAAGACAGCTTTTCCTTGCCAATATCTCTCTTTTGCAAAGAGCTACGCATTGGAAAATTCAGGGCTATGTCGTGTAGATGATGGCCTAACAGGAGGCTTTAAAATTTTCTTTCTAGTGACCTTCGTTTGGGAGAAAAATGCAAAGGTACAAGACAGCTTTTCCTTGCCAATATCTCTCTTTTGCAAAGAGCTGCGCATTGGAAAATTCAGGGCTATGTCGTGTAGATGATGGCCTAACAGGAGGCTTTAAAATTTTCTTTCTAGTGTCCTTCGTTTGGGAGAAAAATGCAAAGGTACAAGACAGCTTTTCCTTGCCAATATCTCTCTTTTGCAAAGAGCTGCGCATTGGAAAATTCAGGGCTATGTCGTGTAGATGATGGCCTAACAGGAGGCTTTAAAATTTTCTTTCTAGTGACCTTCGTTTGGGAGAAAAATGCAAAGGTACAAGACAGCTTTTCCTTGCCAATATCTCTCTTTTGCAAAGAGCTGCGCATTGGAAAATTCAGGGCTATGTCGTGTAGATGATGGCCTAACAGGAGGCTTTAAAATTTTCTTTCTAGTGTCCTTCGTTTGGGAGAAAAATGCAAAGGTACAAGACAGCTTTTCCTTGCCAATATCTCTCTTTTGCAAAGAGCTGCGCATTGGAAAATTCAGGGCTATGTCGTGTAGATGATGGCCTAACATGAGGCTTTAAAATTATCTTTCTAGTGTCCTTCGTTTGGGAGAAAAATGCAAAGGTACAAGACAGCTTTTCCTTGCCAATATCTCTCTTTTGCAAAGAGCTGCGCATTGGAAAATTCAGGGCTATGTCGTGTAGATGATGGCCTAACAGGAGGCTTTAAAATTTTCTTTCTAGTGTCCTTCGTTTGGGAGAAAAATGCAAAGGTACAAGACAGCTTTTCCTTGCCAATATCTCTCTTTTGCAAAGAGCTGCGCATTGGAAAATTCAGGGCTATGTCGTGTAGATGATGGCCTAACAGGAGGCTTTAAAATTATCTTTCTAGTGTCCTTCGTTTGGGAGAAAAATGCAAAGGTACAAGACAGCTTTTCCTTGCCAATATCTCTCTTTTGCAAAGAGCTGCGCATTGGAAAATTCATGGCTATGCCGTGTAGATGATGGCCTAACAGGAGGCTTTAAAATTTTCTTTCTAGTGACCTTCGTTTGGGAGAAAAATGCAAAGGTACAAGACAGCTTTTCCTTGCCAATATCTCTCTTTTGCAAAGAGCTGCGCATTGGAAAATTCAGGGCTATGTCGTGTAGATGATGGCCTAACAGGAGGCTTTAAAATTTTCTTTCTAGTGACCTTCGTTTGGGAGAAAAATGCAAAGGTACAAGACAGCTTTTCCTTGCCAATATCTCTCTTTTGCAAAGAGCTGCGCATTGGAAAATTCATGGCTATGCCGTGTAGATGATGGTCTAACAGGAGGCTTTAAAATTTTAATTCTAGTGTCCTTCGTTTGGGAGAAAAATGCAAAGGTACAAGACAGCTTTTCCTTGCCAATATCTCTCTTTTGCAAAGAGCTGCGCATTGGAAAATTCAGGGCTATGTCGTGTAGATGATGGCCTAACAGGAGGCTTTAAAATTTTCTTTCTAGTGACCTTCGTTTGGGAGAAAAATGCAAAGGTACAAGACAGCTTTTCCTTGCCAATATCTCTCTTTTGCAAAGAGCTGCGCATTGGAAAATTCAGGGCTATGTCGTGTAGATGATGGCCTAACAGGAGGCTTTAAAATTTTCTTTCTAGTGTCCTTCGTTTGGGAGAAAAATGCAATGGTACAAGACAGCTTTTCCTTGCCAATATCTCTCTTTTGCAAAGAGCTGTGCATTGGAAAATTCAGGGCTATGTCGTGTAGATGATGGCCTAACAGGAGGCTTTAAAATTATCTTTCTAGTGTCCTTCGTTTGGGAGAAAAATGCAAAGGTACAAGACAGCTTTTCCTTGCCAATATCTCTCTTTTGCAAAGAGCTGCGCATTGGAAAATTCAGGGCTATGTCGTGTAGATGATGGCCTAACAGGAGGCTTTAAAATTTTAATTCTAGTGTCCTTCGTTTGGGAGAAAAATGCAAAGGTACAAGACAGCTTTTCCTTGCCAATATCTCTCTTTTGCAAAGAGCTGCGCATTGGAAAATTCAGGGCTATGTCGTGTAGATGATGTTCTAACAGGAGGCTTTAAAATTTTAATTCTAGTGTCCTTCGTTTGGGAGAAAAATGCAAAGGTACAAGACAGCTTTTCCTTGCCAATATCTCTCTTTTGCAAAGAGCTGCGCATTGGAAAATTCAGGGCTATGTCGTGTAGATGATGGCCTAACAGGAGGCTTTAAAATTTTCTTTCTAGTGACCTTCGTTTGGGAGAAAAATGCAAAGGTACAAGACAGCTTTTCCTTGCCAATATCTCTCTTTTGCAAAGAGCTGCGCATTGGAAAATTCAGGGCTATGTCGTGTAGATGATGGCCTAACAGGAGGCTTTAAAATTTTCTTTCTAGTGTCCTTCGTTTGGGAGAAAAATGCAAAGGTACAAGACAGCTTTTCCTTGCCAATATCTCTCTTTTGCAAAGAGCTGCGCATTGGAAAATTCAGGGCTATGTCGTGTAGATGATGGCCTAACAGGAGGCTTTAAAATTATCTTTCTAGTGTCCTTCGTTTGGGAGAAAAATGCAAAGGTACAAGACAGCTTTTCCTTGCCAATATCTCTCTTTTGCAAAGAGCTGCGCATTGGAAAATTCAGGGCTATGTCGTGTAGATGATGGCCTAACAGGAGGCTTTAAAATTTTCTTTCTAGTGTCCTTCGTTTGGGAGAAAAATGCAAAGGTACAAGACAGCTTTTCCTTGCCAATATCTCTCTTTTGCAAAGAGCTACGCATTGGAAAATTCAGGGCTATGTCGTGTAGATGATGGCCTAACAGGAGGCTTTAAAATTTTCTTTCTAGTGACCTTCGTTTGGGAGAAAAATGCAAAGGTACAAGACAGCTTTTCCTTGCCAATATCTCTCTTTTGCAAAGAGCTGCGCATTGGAAAATTCAGGGCTATGTCGTGTAGATGATGGCCTAACAGGAGGCTTTAAAATTTTCTTTCTAGTGTCCTTCGTTTGGGAGAAAAATGCAAAGGTACAAGACAGCTTTTCCTTGCCAATATCTCTCTTTTGCAAAGAGCTGCGCATTGGAAAATTCAGGGCTATGTCGTGTAGATGATGGCCTAACAGGAGGCTTTAAAATGTTCTTTCTAGTGTCCTTCGTTTGGGAGAAAAATGCAAAGGTACAAGACAGCTTTTCCTTGCCAATATCTCTCTTTTGCAAAGAGCTGCGCATTGGAAAATTCAGGGCTATGTCGTGTAGATGATGGCCTAACAGAAGGCTTTAAAATTTTAATTCTAGTGTCCTTCGTTTGGGAGAAAAATGCAAAGGTACAAGACAGCTTTTCCTTGCCAATATCTCTCTTTTGCAAAGAGCTGCGCATTGGAAAATTCATGGCTATGCCGTGTAGATGATGGCCTAACAGGAGGCTTTAAAATTTTCTTTCTAGTGACCTTCGTTTGGGAGAAAAATGCAAAGGTACAAGACAGCTTTTCCTTGCCAATATCTCTCTTTTGCAAAGAGCTGCGCATTGGAAAATTCATGGCTATGCCGTGTAGATGATGGTCTAACAGGAGGCTTTAAAATTTTAATTCTAGTGTCCTTCGTTTGGGAGAAAAATGCAAAGGTACAAGACAGCTTTTCCTTGCCAATATCTCTCTTTTGCAAAGAGCTGCGCATTGGAAAATTCATGGCTATGCCGTGTAGATGATGGCCTAACAGGAGGCTTTAAAATTTTCTTTCTAGTGACCTTCGTTTGGGAGAAAAATGCAAAGGTACAAGACAGCTTTTCCTTGCCAATATCTCTCTTTTGCAAAGAGCTGCGCATTGGAAAATTCAGGGCTATGTCGTGTAGATGATGGCCTAACAGGAGGCTTTAAAATTTTCTTTCTAGTGTCCTTCGTTTGGGAGAAAAATGCAATGGTACAAGACAGCTTTTCCTTGCCAATATCTCTCTTTTGCAAAGAGCTGTGCATTGGAAAATTCAGGGCTATGTCGTGTAGATGATGGCCTAACAGGAGGCTTTAAAATTTTATTTCTAGTGTCCTTCGTTTGGGAGAAAAATGCAAAGGTACAAGACAGCTTTTCCTTGCCAATATCTCTCTTTTGCAAAGCGCTGCGCATTGGAAAATTCAGGGCTATGTCGTGTAGATGATGGCCTAACAGGAGGCTTTAAAATGTTCTTTCTAGTGTCCTTCGTTTGGGAGAAAAATGCAAAGGTACAAGACAGCTTTTCCTTGCCAATATCTCTCTTTTGCAAAGAGCTGCGCATTGGAAAATTCAGGGCTATGTCGTGTAGATGATGGCCTAACAGGAGGCTTTAAAATTTTAATTCTAGTGTCCTTCGTTTGTGAGAAAAATGCAAAGGTACAAGACAGCTTTTCCTTGCCAATATCTCTCTTTTGCAAAGAGCTGCGCATTGGAAAATTCAGGGCTATGTCGTGTAGATGATGGCCTAACAGGAGGCTTTAAAATTTTCTTTCTAGTGACCTTCGTTTGGGAGAAAAATGCAAAGGTACAAGACAGCTTTTCCTTGCCAATATCTCTCTTTTGCAAAGAGCTGCGCATTGGAAAATTCAGGGCTATGTCGTGTAGATGATGGCCTAACAGGAGGCTTTAAAATTTTCTTTCTAGTGTCCTTCGTTTGGGTGAAAAATGCAAAGGTACAAGACAGCTTTTCCTTGCCAATATCTCTCTTTTGCAAAGAGCTACGCATTGGAAAATTCAGGGCTATGTCGTGTAGATGATGGCCTAACAGGAGGCTTTAAAATTTTAATTCTAGTGTCCTTCGTTTGGGAGAAAAATGCAAAGGTACAAGACAGCTTTTCCTTGCCAATATCTCTCTTTTGCAAAGAGCTGCGCATTGGAAAATTCAGGGCTATGTCGTGTAGATGATGGCCTAACAGGAGGCTTTAAAATTTTAATTCTAGTGACCTTCGTTTGGGAGAAAAATGCAAAGGTACAAGACAGCTTTTCCTTGCCAATATCTCTCTTTTGCAAAGAGCTGCGCATTGGAAAATTCAGGGCTATGTCGTGTAGATGATGGCCTAACAGGAGGCTTTAAAATTTTAATTCTAGTGTCCTTCGTTTGGGAGAAAAATGCAAAGGTACAAGACAGCTTTTCCTTGCCAATATCTCTCTTTTGCAAAGAGCTGCGCATTGGAAAATTCAGGGCTATGTCGTGTAGATGATGGCCTAACAGGAGGCTTTAAAATTTTCTTTCTAGTTTCCTTCGTTTGGGAGAAAAATGCAAAGGTACAAGACAGCTTTTCCTTGCCAATATCTCTCTTTTGCAAAGAGCTACGCATTGGAAAATTCAGGGCTATGTCGTGTAGATGATGGCCTAACAGGAGGCTTTAAAATTTTCTTTCTAGTGACCTTCGTTTGGGAGAAAAATGCAAAGGTACAAGACAGCTTTTCCTTGCCAATATCTCTCTTTTGCAAAGAGCTGCGCATTGGAAAATTCAGGGCTATGTCGTGTAGATGATGGCCTAACAGGAGGCTTTAACATTTTCTTTCTAGTGTCCTTCGTTTGGGAGAAAAATGCAAAGGTACAAGACAGCTTTTCCTTGCCAATATCTCTCTTTTGCAAAGAGCTGCGCATTGGAAAATTCAGGGCTATGTCGTGTAGATGATGGCCTAACAGGAGGCTTTAAAATGTTCTTTCTAGTGTCCTTCGTTTGGGAGAAAAATGCAAAGGTACAAGACAGCTTTTCCTTGCCAATATCTCTCTTTTGCAAAGAGCTGCGCATTGGAAAATTCAGGGCTATGTCGTGTAGATGATGGCCTAACAGAAGGCTTTAAAATTTTAATTCTAGTGTCCTTCGTTTGGGAGAAAAATGCAAAGGTACAAGACAGCTTTTCCTTGCCAATATCTCTCTTTTGCAAAGAGCTGCGCATTGGAAAATTCATGGCTATGCCGTGTAGATGATGGCCTAACAGGAGGCTTTAAAATTTTCTTTCTAGTGACCTTCGTTTGGGAGAAAAATGCAAAGGTACAAGACAGCTTTTCCTTGCCAATATCTCTCTTTTGCAAAGAGCTGCGCATTGGAAAATTCAGGGCTATGTCGTGTAGATGATGGCCTAACAGGAGGCTTTAAAATTTTCTTTCTAGTGACCTTCGTTTGGGAGAAAAATGCAAAGGTACAAGACAGCTTTTCCTTGCCAATATCTCTCTTTTGCAAAGAGCTGCGCATTGGAAAATTCATGGCTATGCCGTGTAGATGATGGTCTAACAGGAGGCTTTAAAATTTTAATTCTAGTGTCCTTCGTTTGGGAGAAAAATGCAAAGGTACAAGACAGCTTTTCCTTGCCAATATCTCTCTTTTGCAAAGAGCTGCGCATTGGAAAATACAGGGCTATGTCGTGTAGATGATGGCCTAACAGGAGGCTTTAAAATTTTCTTTCTAGTGACCTTCGTTTGGGAGAAAAATGCAAAGGTACAAGACAGCTTTTCCTTGCCAATATCTCTCTTTTGCAAAGAGCTGCGCATTGGAAAATTCAGGGCTATGTCGTGTAGATGATGGCCTAACAGGAGGCTTTAAAATGTTCTTTCTAGTGTCCTTCGTTTGGGAGAAAAATGCAAAGGTACAAGACAGCTTTTCCTTGCCAATATCTCTCTTTTGCAAAGAGCTGCGCATTGGAAAATTCAGGGCTATGTCGTGTAGATGATGGCCTAACAGAAGGCTTTAAAATTTTAATTCTAGTGTCCTTCGTTTGGGAGAAAAATGCAAAGGTACAAGACAGCTTTTCCTTGCCAATATCTCTCTTTTGCAAAGAGCTGCGCATTGGAAAATTCATGGCTATGCCGTGTAGATGATGGCCTAACAGGAGGCTTTAAAATTTTCTTTCTAGTGACCTTCGTTTGGGAGAAAAATGCAAAGGTACAAGACAGCTTTTCCTTGCCAATATCTCTCTTTTGCAAAGAGCTGCGCATTGGAAAATTCAGGGCTATGTCGTGTAGATGATGGCCTAACAGGAGGCTTTAAAATTTTCTTTCTAGTGTCCTTCGTTTGGGAGAAAAATGCAATGGTACAAGACAGCTTTTCCTTGCCAATATCTCTCTTTTGCAAAGAGCTGTGCATTGGAAAATTCAGGGCTATGTCGTGTAGATGATGGCCTAACAGGAGGCTTTAAAATTATCTTTCTAGTGTCCTTCGTTTGGGAGAAAAATGCAAAGGTACAAGACAGCTTTTCCTTGCCAATATCTCTCTTTTGCAAAGAGCTGCGCATTGGAAAATTCAGGGCTATGTCGTGTAGATGATGGCCTAACAGGAGGCTTTAAAATTTTAATTCTAGTGTCCTTCGTTTGGGAGAAAAATGCAAAGGTACAAGACAGCTTTTCCTTGCCAATATCTCTCTTTTGCAAAGAGCTGCGCATTGGAAAATTCAGGGCTATGTCGTGTAGATGATGTTCTAACAGGAGGCTTTAAAATTTTAATTCTAGTGTCCTTCGTTTGGGAGAAAAATGCAAAGGTACAAGACAGCTTTTCCTTGCCAATATCTCTCTTTTGCAAAGAGCTGCGCATTGGAAAATTCAGGGCTATGTCGTGTAGATGATGGCCTAACAGGAGGCTTTAAAATTTTCTTTCTAGTGACCTTCGTTTGGGAGAAAAATGCAAAGGTACAAGACAGCTTTTCCTTGCCAATATCTCTCTTTTGCAAAGAGCTGCGCATTGGAAAATTCAGGGCTATGTCGTGTAGATGATGGCCTAACAGGAGGCTTTAAAATTTTCTTTCTAGTGTCCTTCGTTTGGGAGAAAAATGCAAAGGTACAAGACAGCTTTTCCTTGCCAATATCTCTCTTTTGCAAAGAGCTGCGCATTGGAAAATTCAGGGCTATGTCGTGTAGATGATGGCCTAACAGGAGGCTTTAAAATTATCTTTCTAGTGTCCTTCGTTTGGGAGAAAAATGCAAAGGTACAAGACAGCTTTTCCTTGCCAATATCTCTCTTTTGCAAAGAGCTGCGCATTGGAAAATTCAGGGCTATGTCGTGTAGATGATGGCCTAACAGGAGGCTTTAAAATTTTCTTTCTAGTGTCCTTCGTTTGGGAGAAAAATGCAAAGGTACAAGACAGCTTTTCCTTGCCAATATCTCTCTTTTGCAAAGAGCTACGCATTGGAAAATTCAGGGCTATGTCGTGTAGATGATGGCCTAACAGGAGGCTTTAAAATTTTCTTTCTAGTGACCTTCGTTTGGGAGAAAAATGCAAAGGTACAAGACAGCTTTTCCTTGCCAATATCTCTCTTTTGCAAAGAGCTGCGCATTGGAAAATTCAGGGCTATGTCGTGTAGATGATGGCCTAACAGGAGGCTTTAAAATTTTCTTTCTAGTGTCCTTCGTTTGGGAGAAAAATGCAAAGGTACAAGACAGCTTTTCCTTGCCAATATCTCTCTTTTGCAAAGAGCTGCGCATTGGAAAATTCAGGGCTATGTCGTGTAGATGATGGCCTAACAGGAGGCTTTAAAATTTTCTTTCTAGTGACCTTCGTTTGGGAGAAAAATGCAAAGGTACAAGACAGCTTTTCCTTGCCAATATCTCTCTTTTGCAAAGAGCTGCGCATTGGAAAATTCAGGGCTATGTCGTGTAGATGATGGCCTAACAGGAGGCTTTAAAATTTTCTTTCTAGTGTCCTTCGTTTGGGAGAAAAATGCAATGGTACAAGACAGCTTTTCCTTGCCAATATCTCTCTTTTGCAAAGAGCTGTGCATTGGAAAATTCAGGGCTATGTCGTGTAGATGATGGCCTAACAGGAGGCTTTAAAATTATCTTTCTAGTGTCCTTCGTTTGGGAGAAAAATGCAAAGGTACAAGACAGCTTTTCCTTGCCAATATCTCTCTTTTGCAAAGAGCTGCGCATTGGAAAATTCAGGGCTATGTCGTGTAGATGATGGCCTAACAGGAGGCTTTAAAATTTTAATTCTAGTGTCCTTCGTTTGGGAGAAAAATGCAAAGGTACAAGACAGCTTTTCCTTGCCAATATCTCTCTTTTGCAAAGAGCTGCGCATTGGAAAATTCAGGGCTATGTCGTGTAGATGATGTTCTAACAGGAGGCTTTAAAATTTTAATTCTAGTGTCCTTCGTTTGGGAGAAAAATGCAAAGGTACAAGACAGCTTTTCCTTGCCAATATCTCTCTTTTGCAAAGAGCTGCGCATTGGAAAATTCAGGGCTATGTCGTGTAGATGATGGCCTAACAGGAGGCTTTAAAATTTTCTTTCTAGTGACCTTCGTTTGGGAGAAAAATGCAAAGGTACAAGACAGCTTTTCCTTGCCAATATCTCTCTTTTGCAAAGAGCTGCGCATTGGAAAATTCAGGGCTATGTCGTGTAGATGATGGCCTAACAGGAGGCTTTAAAATTTTCTTTCTAGTGTCCTTCGTTTGGGAGAAAAATGCAAAGGTACAAGACAGCTTTTCCTTGCCAATATCTCTCTTTTGCAAAGAGCTGCGCATTGGAAAATTCAGGGCTATGTCGTGTAGATGATGGCCTAACAGGAGGCTTTAAAATTATCTTTCTAGTGTCCTTCGTTTGGGAGAAAAATGCAAAGGTACAAGACAGCTTTTCCTTGCCAATATCTCTCTTTTGCAAAGAGCTGCGCATTGGAAAATTCAGGGCTATGTCGTGTAGATGATGGCCTAACAGGAGGCTTTAAAATTTTCTTTCTAGTGTCCTTCGTTTGGGAGAAAAATGCAAAGGTACAAGACAGCTTTTCCTTGCCAATATCTCTCTTTTGCAAAGAGCTACGCATTGGAAAATTCAGGGCTATGTCGTGTAGATGATGGCCTAACAGGAGGCTTTAAAATTTTCTTTCTAGTGACCTTCGTTTGGGAGAAAAATGCAAAGGTACAAGACAGCTTTTCCTTGCCAATATCTCTCTTTTGCAAAGAGCTGCGCATTGGAAAATTCAGGGCTATGTCGTGTAGATGATGGCCTAACAGGAGGCTTTAAAATTTTCTTTCTAGTGTCCTTCGTTTGGGAGAAAAATGCAAAGGTACAAGACAGCTTTTCCTTGCCAATATCTCTCTTTTGCAAAGAGCTGCGCATTGGAAAATTCAGGGCTATGTCGTGTAGATGATGGCCTAACAGGAGGCTTTAAAATTTTCTTTCTAGTGACCTTCGTTTGGGAGAAAAATGCAAAGGTACAAGACAGCTTTTCCTTGCCAATATCTCTCTTTTGCAAAGAGCTGCGCATTGGAAAATTCAGGGCTATGTCGTGTAGATGATGGCCTAACAGGAGGCTTTAAAATTTTCTTTCTAGTGTCCTTCGTTTGGGAGAAAAATGCAAAGGTACAAGACAGCTTTTCCTTGCCAATATCTCTCTTTTGCAAAGAGCTGCGCATTGGAAAATTCAGGGCTATGTCGTGTAGATGATGGCCTAACAGGAGGCTTTAAAATTATCTTTCTAGTGTCCTTCGTTTGGGAGAAAAATGCAAAGGTACAAGACAGCTTTTCCTTGCCAATATCTCTCTTTTGCAAAGAGCTGCGCATTGGAAAATTCAGGGCTATGTCGTGTAGATGATGGCCTAACAGGAGGCTTTAAAATTTTCTTTCTAGTGTCCTTCGTTTGGGAGAAAAATGCAAAGGTACAAGACAGCTTTTCCTTGCCAATATCTCTCTTTTGCAAAGAGCTGCGCATTGGAAAATTCAGGGCTATGTCGTGTAGATGATGGCCTAACAGGAGGCTTTAAAATTATCTTTCTAGTGTCCTTCGTTTGGGAGAAAAATGCAAAGGTACAAGACAGCTTTTCCTTGCCAATATCTCTCTTTTGCAAAGAGCTGCGCATTGGAAAATTCATGGCTATGCCGTGTAGATGATGGCCTAACAGGAGGCTTTAAAATTTTCTTTCTAGTGACCTTCGTTTGGGAGAAAAATGCAAAGGTACAAGACAGCTTTTCCTTGCCAATATCTCTCTTTTGCAAAGAGCTGCGCATTGGAAAATTCAGGGCTATGTCGTGTAGATGATGGCCTAACAGGAGGCTTTAAAATTTTCTTTCTAGTGACCTTCGTTTGGGAGAAAAATGCAAAGGTACAAGACAGCTTTTCCTTGCCAATATCTCTCTTTTGCAAAGAGCTGCGCATTGGAAAATTCATGGCTATGCCGTGTAGATGATGGTCTAACAGGAGGCTTTAAAATTTTAATTCTAGTGTCCTTCGTTTGGGAGAAAAATGCAAAGGTACAAGACAGCTTTTCCTTGCCAATATCTCTCTTTTGCAAAGAGCTGCGCATTGGAAAATTCAGGGCTATGTCGTGTAGATGATGGCCTAACAGGAGGCTTTAAAATTTTCTTTCTAGTGACCTTCGTTTGGGAGAAAAATGCAAAGGTACAAGACAGCTTTTCCTTGCCAATATCTCTCTTTTGCAAAGAGCTGCGCATTGGAAAATTCAGGGCTATGTCGTGTAGATGATGGCCTAACAGGAGGCTTTAAAATTTTCTTTCTAGTGTCCTTCGTTTGGGAGAAAAATGCAATGGTACAAGACAGCTTTTCCTTGCCAATATCTCTCTTTTGCAAAGAGCTGTGCATTGGAAAATTCAGGGCTATGTCGTGTAGATGATGGCCTAACAGGAGGCTTTAAAATTATCTTTCTAGTGTCCTTCGTTTGGGAGAAAAATGCAAAGGTACAAGACAGCTTTTCCTTGCCAATATCTCTCTTTTGCAAAGAGCTGCGCATTGGAAAATTCAGGGCTATGTCGTGTAGATGATGGCCTAACAGGAGGCTTTAAAATTTTAATTCTAGTGTCCTTCGTTTGGGAGAAAAATGCAAAGGTACAAGACAGCTTTTCCTTGCCAATATCTCTCTTTTGCAAAGAGCTGCGCATTGGAAAATTCAGGGCTATGTCGTGTAGATGATGTTCTAACAGGAGGCTTTAAAATTTTAATTCTAGTGTCCTTCGTTTGGGAGAAAAATGCAAAGGTACAAGACAGCTTTTCCTTGCCAATATCTCTCTTTTGCAAAGAGCTGCGCATTGGAAAATTCAGGGCTATGTCGTGTAGATGATGGCCTAACAGGAGGCTTTAAAATTTTCTTTCTAGTGACCTTCGTTTGGGAGAAAAATGCAAAGGTACAAGACAGCTTTTCCTTGCCAATATCTCTCTTTTGCAAAGAGCTGCGCATTGGAAAATTCAGGGCTATGTCGTGTAGATGATGGCCTAACAGGAGGCTTTAAAATTTTCTTTCTAGTGTCCTTCGTTTGGGAGAAAAATGCAAAGGTACAAGACAGCTTTTCCTTGCCAATATCTCTCTTTTGCAAAGAGCTGCGCATTGGAAAATTCAGGGCTATGTCGTGTAGATGATGGCCTAACAGGAGGCTTTAAAATTATCTTTCTAGTGTCCTTCGTTTGGGAGAAAAATGCAAAGGTACAAGACAGCTTTTCCTTGCCAATATCTCTCTTTTGCAAAGAGCTGCGCATTGGAAAATTCAGGGCTATGTCGTGTAGATGATGGCCTAACAGGAGGCTTTAAAATTTTCTTTCTAGTGTCCTTCGTTTGGGAGAAAAATGCAAAGGTACAAGACAGCTTTTCCTTGCCAATATCTCTCTTTTGCAAAGAGCTACGCATTGGAAAATTCAGGGCTATGTCGTGTAGATGATGGCCTAACAGGAGGCTTTAAAATTTTCTTTCTAGTGACCTTCGTTTGGGAGAAAAATGCAAAGGTACAAGACAGCTTTTCCTTGCCAATATCTCTCTTTTGCAAAGAGCTGCGCATTGGAAAATTCAGGGCTATGTCGTGTAGATGATGGCCTAACAGGAGGCTTTAAAATTTTCTTTCTAGTGTCCTTCGTTTGGGAGAAAAATGCAAAGGTACAAGACAGCTTTTCCTTGCCAATATCTCTCTTTTGCAAAGAGCTGCGCATTGGAAAATTCAGGGCTATGTCGTGTAGATGATGGCCTAACAGGAGGCTTTAAAATGTTCTTTCTAGTGTCCTTCGTTTGGGAGAAAAATGCAAAGGTACAAGACAGCTTTTCCTTGCCAATATCTCTCTTTTGCAAAGAGCTGCGCATTGGAAAATTCAGGGCTATGTCGTGTAGATGATGGCCTAACAGAAGGCTTTAAAATTTTAATTCTAGTGTCCTTCGTTTGGGAGAAAAATGCAAAGGTACAAGACAGCTTTTCCTTGCCAATATCTCTCTTTTGCAAAGAGCTGCGCATTGGAAAATTCATGGCTATGCCGTGTAGATGATGGCCTAACAGGAGGCTTTAAAATTTTCTTTCTAGTGACCTTCGTTTGGGAGAAAAATGCAAAGGTACAAGACAGCTTTTCCTTGCCAATATCTCTCTTTTGCAAAGAGCTGCGCATTGGAAAATTCATGGCTATGCCGTGTAGATGATGGTCTAACAGGAGGCTTTAAAATTTTAATTCTAGTGTCCTTCGTTTGGGAGAAAAATGCAAAGGTACAAGACAGCTTTTCCTTGCCAATATCTCTCTTTTGCAAAGAGCTGCGCATTGGAAAATTCATGGCTATGCCGTGTAGATGATGGCCTAACAGGAGGCTTTAAAATTTTCTTTCTAGTGACCTTCGTTTGGGAGAAAAATGCAAAGGTACAAGACAGCTTTTCCTTGCCAATATCTCTCTTTTGCAAAGAGCTGCGCATTGGAAAATTCAGGGCTATGTCGTGTAGATGATGGCCTAACAGGAGGCTTTAAAATTTTCTTTCTAGTGTCCTTCGTTTGGGAGAAAAATGCAATGGTACAAGACAGCTTTTCCTTGCCAATATCTCTCTTTTGCAAAGAGCTGTGCATTGGAAAATTCAGGGCTATGTCGTGTAGATGATGGCCTAACAGGAGGCTTTAAAATTTTATTTCTAGTGTCCTTCGTTTGGGAGAAAAATGCAAAGGTACAAGACAGCTTTTCCTTGCCAATATCTCTCTTTTGCAAAGCGCTGCGCATTGGAAAATTCAGGGCTATGTCGTGTAGATGATGGCCTAACAGGAGGCTTTAAAATGTTCTTTCTAGTGTCCTTCGTTTGGGAGAAAAATGCAAAGGTACAAGACAGCTTTTCCTTGCCAATATCTCTCTTTTGCAAAGAGCTGCGCATTGGAAAATTCAGGGCTATGTCGTGTAGATGATGGCCTAACAGGAGGCTTTAAAATTTTAATTCTAGTGTCCTTCGTTTGTGAGAAAAATGCAAAGGTACAAGACAGCTTTTCCTTGCCAATATCTCTCTTTTGCAAAGAGCTGCGCATTGGAAAATTCAGGGCTATGTCGTGTAGATGATGGCCTAACAGGAGGCTTTAAAATTTTCTTTCTAGTGACCTTCGTTTGGGAGAAAAATGCAAAGGTACAAGACAGCTTTTCCTTGCCAATATCTCTCTTTTGCAAAGAGCTGCGCATTGGAAAATTCAGGGCTATGTCGTGTAGATGATGGCCTAACAGGAGGCTTTAAAATTTTCTTTCTAGTGTCCTTCGTTTGGGTGAAAAATGCAAAGGTACAAGACAGCTTTTCCTTGCCAATATCTCTCTTTTGCAAAGAGCTACGCATTGGAAAATTCAGGGCTATGTCGTGTAGATGATGGCCTAACAGGAGGCTTTAAAATTTTCTTTCTAGTGACCTTCGTTTGGGAGAAAAATGCAAAGGTACAAGACAGCTTTTCCTTGCCAATATCTCTCTTTTGCAAAGAGCTGCGCATTGGAAAATTCAGGGCTATGTCGTGTAGATGATGGCCTAACAGGAGGCTTTAAAATTTTAATTCTAGTGTCCTTCGTTTGGGAGAAAAATGCAAAGGTACAAGACAGCTTTTCCTTGCCAATATCTCTCTTTTGCAAAGAGCTGCGCATTGGAAAATTCAGGGCTATGTCGTGTAGATGATGGCCTAACAGGAGGCTTTAAAATTTTAATTCTAGTGACCTTCGTTTGGGAGAAAAATGCAAAGGTACAAGACAGCTTTTCCTTGCCAATATCTCTCTTTTGCAAAGAGCTGCGCATTGGAAAATTCAGGGCTATGTCGTGTAGATGATGGCCTAACAGGAGGCTTTAAAATTTTAATTCTAGTGTCCTTCGTTTGGGAGAAAAATGCAAAGGTACAAGACAGCTTTTCCTTGCCAATATCTCTCTTTTGCAAAGAGCTGCGCATTGGAAAATTCAGGGCTATGTCGTGTAGATGATGGCCTAACAGGAGGCTTTAAAATTTTCTTTCTAGTTTCCTTCGTTTGGGAGAAAAATGCAAAGGTACAAGACAGCTTTTCCTTGCCAATATCTCTCTTTTGCAAAGAGCTACGCATTGGAAAATTCAGGGCTATGTCGTGTAGATGATGGCCTAACAGGAGGCTTTAAAATTTTCTTTCTAGTGACCTTCGTTTGGGAGAAAAATGCAAAGGTACAAGACAGCTTTTCCTTGCCAATATCTCTCTTTTGCAAAGAGCTGCGCATTGGAAAATTCAGGGCTATGTCGTGTAGATGATGGCCTAACAGGAGGCTTTAACATTTTCTTTCTAGTGTCCTTCGTTTGGGAGAAAAATGCAAAGGTACAAGACAGCTTTTCCTTGCCAATATCTCTCTTTTGCAAAGAGCTGCGCATTGGAAAATTCAGGGCTATGTCGTGTAGATGATGGCCTAACAGGAGGCTTTAAAATGTTCTTTCTAGTGTCCTTCGTTTGGGAGAAAAATGCAAAGGTACAAGACAGCTTTTCCTTGCCAATATCTCTCTTTTGCAAAGAGCTGCGCATTGGAAAATTCAGGGCTATGTCGTGTAGATGATGGCCTAACAGAAGGCTTTAAAATTTTAATTCTAGTGTCCTTCGTTTGGGAGAAAAATGCAAAGGTACAAGACAGCTTTTCCTTGCCAATATCTCTCTTTTGCAAAGAGCTGCGCATTGGAAAATTCATGGCTATGCCGTGTAGATGATGGCCTAACAGGAGGCTTTAAAATTTTCTTTCTAGTGACCTTCGTTTGGGAGAAAAATGCAAAGGTACAAGACAGCTTTTCCTTGCCAATATCTCTCTTTTGCAAAGAGCTGCGCATTGGAAAATTCAGGGCTATGTCGTGTAGATGATGGCCTAACAGGAGGCTTTAAAATTTTCTTTCTAGTGACCTTCGTTTGGGAGAAAAATGCAAAGGTACAAGACAGCTTTTCCTTGCCAATATCTCTCTTTTGCAAAGAGCTGCGCATTGGAAAATTCATGGCTATGCCGTGTAGATGATGGTCTAACAGGAGGCTTTAAAATTTTAATTCTAGTGTCCTTCGTTTGGGAGAAAAATGCAAAGGTACAAGACAGCTTTTCCTTGCCAATATCTCTCTTTTGCAAAGAGCTGCGCATTGGAAAATACAGGGCTATGTCGTGTAGATGATGGCCTAACAGGAGGCTTTAAAATTTTCTTTCTAGTGACCTTCGTTTGGGAGAAAAATGCAAAGGTACAAGACAGCTTTTCCTTGCCAATATCTCTCTTTTGCAAAGAGCTGCGCATTGGAAAATTCAGGGCTATGTCGTGTAGATGATGGCCTAACAGGAGGCTTTAAAATGTTCTTTCTAGTGTCCTTCGTTTGGGAGAAAAATGCAAAGGTACAAGACAGCTTTTCCTTGCCAATATCTCTCTTTTGCAAAGAGCTGCGCATTGGAAAATTCAGGGCTATGTCGTGTAGATGATGGCCTAACAGAAGGCTTTAAAATTTTAATTCTAGTGTCCTTCGTTTGGGAGAAAAATGCAAAGGTACAAGACAGCTTTTCCTTGCCAATATCTCTCTTTTGCAAAGAGCTGCGCATTGGAAAATTCATGGCTATGCCGTGTAGATGATGGCCTAACAGGAGGCTTTAAAATTTTCTTTCTAGTGACCTTCGTTTGGGAGAAAAATGCAAAGGTACAAGACAGCTTTTCCTTGCCAATATCTCTCTTTTGCAAAGAGCTGCGCATTGGAAAATTCAGGGCTATGTCGTGTAGATGATGGCCTAACAGGAGGCTTTAAAATTTTCTTTCTAGTGACCTTCGTTTGGGAGAAAAATGCAAAGGTACAAGACAGCTTTTCCTTGCCAATATCTCTCTTTTGCAAAGAGCTGCGCATTGGAAAATTCATGGCTATGCCGTGTAGATGATGGTCTAACAGGAGGCTTTAAAATTTTAATTCTAGTGTCCTTCGTTTGGGAGAAAAATGCAAAGGTACAAGACAGCTTTTCCTTGCCAATATCTCTCTTTTGCAAAGAGCTGCGCATTGGAAAATTCAGGGCTATGTCGTGTAGATGATGGCCTAACAGGAGGCTTTAAAATTTTCTTTCTAGTGACCTTCGTTTGGGAGAAAAATGCAAAGGTACAAGACAGCTTTTCCTTGCCAATATCTCTCTTTTGCAAAGAGCTGCGCATTGGAAAATTCAGGGCTATGTCGTGTAGATGATGGCCTAACAGGAGGCTTTAAAATTTTCTTTCTAGTGTCCTTCGTTTGGGAGAAAAATGCAATGGTACAAGACAGCTTTTCCTTGCCAATATCTCTCTTTTGCAAAGAGCTGTGCATTGGAAAATTCAGGGCTATGTCGTGTAGATGATGGCCTAACAGGAGGCTTTAAAATTATCTTTCTAGTGTCCTTCGTTTGGGAGAAAAATGCAAAGGTACAAGACAGCTTTTCCTTGCCAATATCTCTCTTTTGCAAAGAGCTGCGCATTGGAAAATTCAGGGCTATGTCGTGTAGATGATGGCCTAACAGGAGGCTTTAAAATTTTAATTCTAGTGTCCTTCGTTTGGGAGAAAAATGCAAAGGTACAAGACAGCTTTTCCTTGCCAATATCTCTCTTTTGCAAAGAGCTGCGCATTGGAAAATTCAGGGCTATGTCGTGTAGATGATGGCCTAACAGGAGGCTTTAAAATTTTAATTCTAGTGTCCTTCGTTTGGGAGAAAAATGCAAAGGTACAAGACAGCTTTTCCTTGCCAATATCTCTCTTTTGCAAAGAGCTGCGCATTGGAAAATTCAGGGCTATGTCGTGTAGATGATGGCCTAACAGGAGGCTTTAAAATTTTCTTTCTAGTGACCTTCGTTTGGGAGAAAAATGCAAAGGTACAAGACAGCTTTTCCTTGCCAAT
>NW_026968769.1:0-71000 GCF_028390025.1 Pseudophryne corroboree
CATGGGGTATTCTGTACAGTGCTGCAGACTATGTGAGTGATATAGAAGTAATAACACAGTGCACCCCATCACAGTTACTGGCATTATACTATTATATACAGTATACAGCGCCCACAGACTGTGCAGTATAGAGACAGGAGCTGCAGGGGGCAGTACAGTGCTGAGTACATGGGGTATTCTGTACAGTGCTGCAGTCTATGTGAGTGATATAGAAGTAATAACACAGTGCACACCATCACAGTTACTGGCATTATACTATTATATACAGTATACAGCGCCCACAGACTGTGCAGTATAGAGACAGGAGCTGCAGGGGGCAGTACAGTGCTGAGTACATGGGGTATTCTGTACAGCGCTGCAGACTATGTGAGTGATATAGAAGTAATAACACAGTGCACCCCATCACAGTTACTGGCATTATACTATTATATACAGTATACAGCGCCCACAGACTGTGCAGTATAGAGACAGGAGCTGCAGAGGACAGTACAGTGCTGTGTACATGGGGTATTCTGTACAGCGCTGCAGACTATGTGAGTGATATAGAAGTAATGGCACAGTGCACCCCATCACAGTTACTGGCATTATACTATTATATACAGTATACAGCGCCCACAGACTGTGCAGTATAGAGACAGGAGCTGCAGGAGGCAGTACAGTGCTGAGTACATGGGGTATTCTGTACAGTGCTGCAGTCTATGTGAGTGATATAGAAGTAATGGCACAGTGCACCCCATCACAGTTACTGGCATTATACTATTATATACAGTATACAGCGCCCACAGACTGTGCAGTATAGAGACAGGAGCTGCAGGGGGCAGTACAGTGCTGAGTACATGGGGTATTCTGTACAGTGCTGCAGTCTATGTGAGTGATATAGAAGTAATGGCACAGTGCACCCCATCACAGTTACTGGCATTATACTATTATATACAGTATACAGCGCCCACATACTGTGCAGTATAGAGACAGGAGCTGCAGGAGGCAGTACAGTGCTGAGTACATGGGGTATTCTGTACAGTGCTGCAGTCTATGTGAGTGATATAGAAGTAATAACACAGTGCACCCCTTCACAGTTACTGGCATTATACTATTATATACAGTATACAGCGCCCACAGACTGTGCAGTATAGAGACAGGAGCTGCAGGGGGCAGTACAGTGCTGAGTACATGGGGTATTCTGTACAGTGCTGCAGTCTATTTGAGTGATATAGAAGTAATAACACAGTGCACCCCATCACAGTTACTGGCATTATACTATTATATACAGTATACAGCGCCCACAGACTGTGCAGTATAGAGACAGGAGCTGCAGGAGGCAGTACAGTGCTGAGTACATGGGGTATTCTGTACAGCGCTGCAGTCTATGTGAGTGATATAGAAGTAATAACACAGTGCACCCCATCACAGTTACTGGCATTATACTATTATATACAGTATACAGCGCCCACAGACTGTATAGTATAGAGACAGGTGCTGCAGGGGGCAGTACAGTGCTGAGTACATGGGGTATTCTGTACAGTGCTGCAGTCTATGTGAGTGATATAGAAGAAATAACACAGTGCACCCCATCACAGTTACTGGCATTATACTATTATATACAGTATACAGCGCCCACAGACTGTGCAGTATAGAGACAGGAGCTGCAGGGGGCAGTACAGTGCTGAGTACATGGGGTATTCTGTACAGCGCTGCAGTCTATGTGAGTGATATAGAAGTAATGGCACAGTGCACCCTATCACAGTTACTGGCATTATACTATTATATACAGTATACAGCGCCCACAGACTGTGCAGTATAGAGACAGGAGCTGCAGGGGGCAGTACAGTGCTGAGTACATGGGGTATTCTGTACAGTGCTGCAGTCTATGTGAGTGATATAGAAGTAATAACACAGTGCACCCCATCACAGTTACTGGCATTATACTATTATATACAGTATGCAGCACCCACAGACTGTGCAGTATAGAGACAGGAGCTGCAGGGGGCAGTACAGTGCTGAGTACATGGGGTATTCTGTACAGTGCTGCAGTCTATGTGAGTGATATAGAAGTAATAACACAGTGCACCCCATCACAGTTACTGGCATTATACTATTATATACAGTATACATAGCCCACAGACTGTGCAGTATAGAGACAGGAGCTGCAGGGGGCAGTACAGTGCTGAGTACATGGGGTATTCTGTACAGCGCTGCAGACTATGTGAGTGATAAAGAAGTAATAACACAGTGCACCCCATCACAGTTACTGGCATTATACTATTATATACAGTATACAGCGCCCACATACTGTGCAGTATAGAGACAGGAGCTGCAGGAGGCAGTACAGTGCTGAGTACATGGGGTATTCTGTACAGTGCTGCAGTCTATGTGAGTGATATAGAAGTAATGGCACAGTGCACCCCATCACAGTTACTGGCATTATACTATTATATACAGTATACAGCGCCCACAGACTGTGCAGTATAGAGACAGGAGCTGCAGGGGGCAGTACAGTGCTGAGTACATGGGGTATTCTGTACAGTGCTGCAGACTATGTGAGTGATATAGAAGTAATAACACAGTGCACCCCATCACAGTTACTGGCATTATACTATTATATACAGTATACAGCGCCCACAGACTGTGCAGTATAGAGACAGGAGCTGCAGGAGGCAGTACAGTGCTGAGTACATGGGGTATTCTGTACAGTGCTGAGTACATGGGGTATTCTGTACAGCGCTGCAGTCTATGTGAGTGATATAGAAGTAATAACACAGTGCACCCCATCACAGTTACTTGCATTATACTATTATATACAGTATACAGCGCCCACAGACTGTGCAGTATAGAGACAGGAGCTGCAGGGGGCAGTACAGTGCTGAGTACATGGGGTATTCTGTACAGTGCTGCAGTCTATGTGAGTGATATAGAAGTAATAACACAGTGCACCCCATCACAGTTACTGGCATTATACTATTATATACAGTATACAGCGCCCACAGACTGTGCAGTATAGAGACAGGAGCTGCAGGGGGCAGTACAGTGCTGAGTACATGGGGTATTCTGTACAGTGCTGCAGTCTATGTGAGTGATATAGAAGTAATAACACAGTGCACCCCATCACAGTTACTGGCATTATACTATTATATACAGTATACAGCGCCCACAGACTGTGCAGTATAGAGACAGGAGCTGCAGGGGGCAGTACAGTGCTGAGTACATGGGGTATTCTGTACAGCGCTGCAGTCTATGTGAGTGATATAGAAGTAATAACACAGTGCACCCCATCACAGTTACTTGCATTATACTATTATATACAGTATACAGCGCCCACAGACTGTGCAGTATAGAGACAGGAGCTGCAGGGGGCAGTACAGTGCTGAGTACATGGGGTATTCTGTACAGTGCTGCAGACTATGTGAGTGATATAGAAGTAATAACACAGTGCACCCCATCACAGTTACTGGCATTATACTATTATATACAGTATACAGCGCCCACATACTGTGCAGTATAGAGACAGGAGCTGCAGGGGGCAGTACAGTGCTGAGTACATGGGGGTATTCTGTACAGCGCTGCAGACTATGTGAGTGATATAGAAGTAATAACACAGTGCACCCCATCACAGTTACTGGCATTATACTATTATATACAGTATACAGCGCCCACAGACTGTGCAGTATAGAGACAGGAGCTGCAGGGGGCAGTACAGTGCTGAGTACATGGGGGTATTCTGTACAGCGCTGCAGACTATGTGAGTGATATAGAAGTAATAACACAGTGCACCCCATCACAGTTACTGGCATTATACTATTATATACAGTATACAGCGCCCACAGACTGTGCAGTATAGAGACTGGAGCTGCAGGGGGCAGTACAGTGCTGAGTACATGGGGTATTCTGTACAGTGCTGCAGACTATGTGAGTGATATAGAAGTAATGGCACAGTGCACCCCATCACAGTTACTGGCATTATACTATTATATACAGTATACAGCGCCCACAGACTGTGCAGTATAGAGACAGGAGCTGCAGGGGGCAGTACAGTGCTGAGTACATGGGGTATTCTGTACAGTGCTGCAGTCTATGTGAGTGATATAGAAGTAATAACACAGTGCACCCCATCACAGTTACTGGCATTATACTATTATATACAGTATACAGCGCCCACAGACTGTGCAGTATAGAGACAGGAGCTGCAGGGGGCAGTACAGTGCTGAGTACATGGGGTATTCTGTACAGTGCTGCAGACTATGTGAGTGATATAGAAGTAATGGCACAGTGCACCCCATCACAGTTACTGGCATTATACTATTATATACAGTATACAGCGCCCACAGACTGTGCAGTATAGAGACAGGAGCTGCAGGGGGCAGTACAGTGCTGAGTACATGGGGTATTCTGTACAGTGCTGCAGACTATGTGAGTGATATAGAAGTAATGGCACAGTGCACCCCATCACAGTTACTGGCATTATACTATTATATACAGTATACAGCGCCCACAGACTGTGCAGTATAGAGACAGGAGCTGCAGGGGGCAGTACAGTGCTGAGTACATGGGGTATTCTGTACAGTGCTGCAGACTATGTGAGTGATATAGAAGTAATGGCACAGTGCACCCCATCACAGTTACTGGCATTATACTATTATATACAGTATACAGCGCCCACAGACTGTGCAGTATAGAGACAGGAGCTGCAGGGGGCAGTACAGTGCTGTGTACATGGGGGTATTCTGTACAGCGCTGCAGTCTATGTGAGTGATATAGAAGTAATAACACAGTGCACCCCATCACAGTTACTGGCATTATACTATTATATACAGTATACAGCGCCCACAGACTGTGCAGTATAGAGACAGGAGCTGCAGGGGGCAGTACAGTGCTGAGTACATGGGGTATTCTGTACAGTGCTGCAGACTATGTGAGTGATATAGAAGTAATGGCACAGTGCACCCCATCACAGTTACTGGCATTATACTATTATATACAGTATACAGCGCCCACAGACTGTGCAGTATAGAGACAGGAGCTGCAGGAGGCAGTACAGTGCTGAGTACATGGGGTATTCTGTACAGCGCTGCAGTCTATGTGAGTGATATAGAAGTAATAACACAGTGCACCCCATCACAGTTACTGGCATTATACTATTATATACAGTATACAGCGCCCACAGACTGTATAGTATAGAGACAGGAGCTGCAGGGGGCAGTACAGTGCTGAGTACATGGGGTATTCTGTACAGCGCTGCAGTCTATGTGAGTGATATAGAAGTAATAACACAGTGCACCCCATCACAGTTACTGGCATTATACTATTATATACAGTATACAGCGCCCACAGACTGTGCAGTATAGAGACTGGAGCTGCAGGGGGCAGTACAGTGCTGAGTACATGGGGTATTCTGTACAGTGCTGCAGTCTATGTGAGTGATATAGAAGAAATAACACAGTGCACCCCATCACAGTTACTGGCATTATACTATTATATACAGTATAGAGCGCCCACAGACTGTGCAGTATAGAGACAGGAGCTGCAGGGGGCAGTACAGTGCTGAGTACATGGGGTATTCTGTACAGTGCTGCAGTCTATGTGAGTGATATAGAAGAAATAACACAGTGCACCCCATCACAGTTACTGGCATTATACTATTATATACAGTATACAGCGCCCACAGACTGTGCAGTATAGAGACAGGAGCTGCAGGGGGCAGTACAGTGCTGAGTACATGGGGTATTCTGTACAGTGCTGCAGTCTATGTGAGTGATATAGAAGTAATAACACAGTGCACCCCATCACAGTTACTGGCATTATACTATTATATACAGTATACAGCGCCCACAGACTGTGCAGTATAGAGACAGGAGCTGCAGGGGGCAGTACAGTGCTGAGTACATGGGGTATTCTGTACAGTGCTGCAGACTATGTGAGTGATATAGAAGTAATAACACAGTGCACACCATCACAGTTACTGGCATTATACTATTATATACAGTATACAGCGCCCACAGACTGTGCAGTATAGAGACAGGAGCTGCAGAGGACAGTACAGTGCTGTGTACATGGGGTATTCTGTACAGCGCTGCAGACTATGTGAGTGATATAGAAGTAATGGCACAGTGCACCCCATCACAGTTACTGGCATTATACTATTATATACAGTATGCAGCTCCCACAGACTGTGCAGTATAGAGACAGGAGCTGCAGGGGGCAGTACAGTGCTGAGTACATGGGGTATTCTGTACAGTGCTGCAGTCTATGTGAGTGATATAGAAGTAATGGCACAGTGCACCCCATCACAGTTACTGGCATTATACTATTATATACAGTATACAGCGCCCACAGACTGTGCAGTATAGAGACAGGAGCTGCAGGGGGCAGTACAGTGCTGAGTACATGGGGTATTCTGTACAGTGCTGCAGTCTATGTGAGTGATATAGAAGTAATGGCACAGTGCACCCCATCACAGTTACTGGCATTATACTATTATATACAGTATACAGCGCCCACATACTGTGCAGTATAGAGACAGGAGCTGCAGGAGGCAGTACAGTGCTGAGTACATGGGGTATTCTGTACAGTGCTGCAGACTATGTGAGTGATATAGAAGTAATAACACAGTGCACCCCATCACAGTTACTGGCATTATACTATTATATACAGTATACAGCGCCCACAGACTGTGCAGTATAGAGACAGGAGCTGCAGGGGGCAGTACAGTGCTGAGTACATGGGGTATTCTGTACAGTGCTGCAGTCTATGTGAGTGATATAGAAGTAATGGTACAGTGCACCCCATCACAGTTACTGGCATTATACTATTATATACAGTATACAGCGCCCACAGACTGTGCAGTATAGAGACAGGAGCTGCAGGGGGCAGTACAGTGCTGAGTACATGGGGTATTCTGTACAGTGCTGCAGTCTATGTGAGTGATATAGAAGTAATGGCACAGTGCACCCCATCACAGTTACTGGCATTATACTATTATATACAGTATACAGCGCCCACAGACTGTGCAGTATAGAGACAGGAGCTGCAGGGGGCAGTACAGTGCTGAGTACATGGGGTATTCTGTACAGCACTGCAGTCTATGTGAGTGATATAGAAGTAATAACACAGTGCACCCCATCACAGTTACTGGCATTATACTATTATATACAGTATACAGCGCCCACAGACTGTGCAGTATAGAGACAGGAGCTGCAGGGGGCAGTACAGTGCTGAGTACATGGGGTATTCTGTACAGCGCTGCAGTCTATGTGAGTGATATAGAAGTAATAACACAGTGCACCCCATCACAGTTACTGGCATTATACTATTATATACAGTATACAGCGCCCACAGACTGTGCAGTATAGAGACAGGAGCTGCAGGGGGCAGTACAGTGCTGAGTACATGGGGTATTCTGTACAGTGCTGCAGTCTATGTGAGTGATATAGAAGTAATAACACAGTGCACCCCATCACAGTTACTGGCATTATACTATTATATACAGTATACAGCGCCCACAGACTGTGCAGTATAGAGACAGGAGCTGCAGGAGGCAGTACAGTGCTGAGTACATGGGGTATTCTGTACAGCGCTGCAGTCTATGTGAGTGATATAGAAGTAATAACACAGTGCACCCCATCACAGTTACTGGCATTATACTATTATATACAGTATACAGCGCCCACAGACTGTATAGTATAGAGACAGGTGCTGCAGGGGGCAGTACAGTGCTGAGTACATGGGGTATTCTGTACAGTGCTGCAGTCTATGTGAGTGATATAGAAGTAATAACACAGTGCACCCCATCACAGTTACTGGCATTATACTATTATATACAGTATACAGCGCCCACAGACTGTGCAGTATAGAGACAGGAGCTGCAGGGGGCAGTACAGTGCTGAGTACATGGGGTATTCTGTACAGCGCTGCAGTCTATGTGAGTGATATAGAAGTAATAACACAGTGCACCCCATCACAGTTACTGGCATTATACTATTATATACAGTATACAGCGCCCACAGACTGTGCAGTATAGAGACAGGAGCTGCAGGGGGCAGTACAGTGCTGAGTACATGGGATATTCTGTACAGCGCTGCAGTCTATGTGAGTGATATAGAAGTAATAACACAGTGCACCCCATCACAGTTACTTGCATTATACTATTATATACAGTATACAGCGCCCACAGACTGTGCAGTATAGAGACAGGAGCTGCAGGAGGCAGTACAGTGCTGAGTACATGGGGTATTCTGTACAGTGCTGCAGTCTATGTGAGTGATATAGAAGTAATAACACAGTGCACCCCATCACAGTTACTGGCATTATACTATTATATACAGTATACAGCGCCCACAGACTGTGCAGTATAGAGACAGGAGCTGCAGGGGGCAGTACAGTGCTGAGTACATGGGGTATTCTGTACAGTGCTGCAGTCTATGTGAGTGATATAGAAGTAATGGCACAGTGCACCCCATCACAGTTACTGGCATTATACTATTATATACAGTATACAGCGCCCACAGACTGTGCAGTATAGAGACAGGAGCTGCAGGGGGCAGTACAGTGCTGAGTACATGGGGTATTCTGTACAGTGCTGCAGTCTATGTGAGTGATATAGAAGTAATGGCACAGTGCACCCCATCACAGTTACTGGCATTATACTATTATATACAGTATACAGCGCCCACAGACTGTGCAGTATAGAGACAGGAGCTGCAGGGGGCAGTACAGTGCTGAGTACATGGGGGTATTCTGTACAGCGCTGCAGTCTATGTGAGTGATATAGAAGTAATAACACAGTGCACCCCATCACAGTTACTGGCATTATACTATTATATACAGTATACAGCGCCCACAGACTGTGCAGTATAGAGACAGGAGCTGCAGGGGGCAGTACAGTGCTGAGTACATGGGGGTATTCTGTACAGCGCTGCAGTCTATGTGAGTGATATAGAAGTAATAACACAGTGCACCCCTTCACAGTTACTGGCATTATACTATTATATACAGTATACAGCGCCCACAGACTGTGCAGTATAGAGACAGGAGCTGCAGGGGGCAGTACAGTGCTGAGTACATGGGGTATTCTGTACAGCGCTGCAGTCTATGTGAGTGATATAGAAGTAATAACACAGTGCACCCCATCACAGTTACTGGCATTATACTATTATATACAGTATACAGCGCCCACAGACTGTGCAGTATAGAGACAGGAGCTGCAGGGGGCAGTACAGTGCTGAGTACATGGGGTATTCTGTACAGCGCTGCAGACTATGTGAGTGATATAGAAGTAATGGCACAGTGCACCCCATCACAGTTACTGGCATTATACTATTATATACAGTATACAGCGCCCACAGACTGTGCAGTATAGAGACAGGAGCTGCAGGGGGCAGTACAGTGCTGAGTACATGGGGTATTCTGTACAGTGCTGCAGTCTATGTGAGTGATATAGAAGTAATGGCACAGTGCACCCCATCACAGTTACTGGCATTATACTATTATATATAGTATACAGCTCCCACAGACTGTGCAGTATAGAGACAGGAGCTGCAGGGGGCAGTACAGTGCTGAGTACATGGGGTATTCTGTACAGTGCTGCAGTCTATGTGAGTGATATAGAAGTAATGGCACAGTGCACCCCATCACAGTTACTGGCATTATACTATTATATACAGTATACAGCGCCCACAGACTGTGCAGTATAGAGACAGGAGCTGCAGGAGGCAGTACAGTGCTGAGTACATGGGGTATTCTGTACAGCGCTGCAGACTATGTGAGTGATATAGAAGTAATAACACAGTGCACCCCATCACAGTTACTGGCATTATACTATTATATACAGTATACAGCGCCCACAGACTGTGCAGTATAGAGACTGGAGCTGCAGGGGGCAGTACAGTGCTGAGTACATGGGGTATTCTGTAAAGTGCTGCAGACTATGTGAGTGATATAGAAGTAATAACACAGTGCACCCCATCACAGTTACTGGCATTATACTATTATATACAGTATACAGCGCCCACAGACTGTGCAGTATAGAGACAGGAGCTGCAGGAGGCAGTACAGTGCTGAGTACATGGGGTATTCTGTACAGTGCTGCAGTCTATGTGAGTGATATAGAAGTAATAACACAGTGCACCCCATCACAGTTACTGGCATTATACTATTATATACAGTATACAGCGCCCACAGACTGTGCAGTATAGAGACAGGAGCTGCAGGAGGCAGTACAGTGCTGAGTACATGGGGTATTCTGTACAGCGCTGCAGTCTATGTGAGTGATATAGAAGTAATGGCACAGTGCACCCCATCACAGTTACTGGCATTATACTATTATATACAGTATACAGCGCCCACAGACTGTGCAGTATAGAGACAGGAGCTGCAGGGGGCAGTACAGTGCTGAGTACATGGGGTATTCTGTACAGCGCTGCAGACTATGTGAGTGATATAGAAGTAATAACACAGTGCACCCCATCACAGTTACTTGCATTATACTATTATATACAGTATACAGCGCCCACAGACTGTGCAGTATAGAGACAGGAGCTGCAGGGGGCAGTACAGTGCTGAGTACATGGGGTATTCTGTACAGCGCTGCAGTCTATGTGAGTGATATAGAAGTAATAACACAGTGCACCCCATCACAGTTACTGGCATTATACTATTATATACAGTATACAGCGCCCACAGACTGTGCAGTATAGAGACAGGAGCTGCAGGAGGCAGTACAGTGCTGAGTACATGGGGTATTCTGTACAGCGCTGCAGTCTATGTGAGTGATATAGAAGTAATAACACAGTGCACCCCATCACAGTTACTGGCATTATACTATTATATACAGTATACAGCGCCCACAGACTGTACAGTATAGAGACAGGAGCTGCAGGGGGCAGTACAGTGCTGAGTACATGGGGTATTCTGTACAGCGCTGCAGACTATGTGAGTGATATAGAAGTAATGGTACAGTGCACCCCATCACAGTTACTGGCATTATACTATTATATACAGTATACAGCGCCCACAGACTGTGCAGTATAGAGACAGGAGCTGCAGGGGGCAGTACAGTGCTGAGTACATGGGGTATTCTGTACAGTGCTGCAGTCTATGTGAGTGATATAGAAGTAATAACACAGTGCACCCCATCACAGTTACTGGCATTATACTATTATATACAGTATACAGCGCCCACAGACTGTGCAGTATAGAGACAGGAGCTGCAGGGGGCAGTACAGTGCTGAGTACATGGGGTATTCTGTACAGCGCTGCAGTCTATGTGAGTGATATAGAAGTAATAACACAGTGCACCCCATCACAGTTACTGGCATTATACTATTATATACAGTATACAGCGCCCACAGACTGTGCAGTATAGAGACAGGAGCTGCAGGGGGCAGTACAGTGCTGAGTACATGGGGTATTCTGTACAGTGCTGCAGTCTATGTGAGTGATATAGAAGAAATAACACAGTGCACCCCATCACAGTTACTGGCATTATACTATTATATACAGTATACAGCGCCCACAGACTGTGCAGTATAGAGACAGGAGCTGCAGGGGGCAGTACAGTGCTGAGTACATGGGGTATTCTGTACAGTGCTGCAGTCTATGTGAGTGATATAGAAGTAATAACACAGTGCACCCCATCACAGTTACTGGCATTATACTATTATATACAGTATACAGCGCCCACAGACTGTGCAGTATAGAGACAGGAGCTGCAGGGGGCAGTACAGTGCTGAGTACATGGGGTATTCTGTACAGTGCTGCAGTCTATGTGAGTGATATAGAAGAAATAACACAGTGCACCCCATCACAGTTACTGGCATTATACTATTATATACAGTATACAGCGCCCACAGACTGTGCAGTATAGAGACAGGAGCTGCAGGGGGCAGTACAGTGCTGAGTACATGGGGTATTCTGTACAGCGCTGCAGTCTATGTGAGTGATATAGAAGTAATAACACAGTGCACCCCATCACAGTTACTGGCATTATACTATTATATACAGTATACAGCGCCCACAGACTGTGCAGTATAGAGACAGGAGCTGCAGGGGGCAGTACAGTGCTGAGTACATGGGGTATTCTGTACAGTGCTGCAGACTATGTGAGTGATATAGAAGTAATAACACAGTGCACCCCATCACAGTTACTGGCATTATACTATTATATACAGTATACAGCGCCCACAGACTGTGCAGTATAGAGACAGGAGCTGCAGGGGGCAGTACAGTGCTGAGTACATGGGGTATTCTGTACAGCGCTGCAGACTATGTGAGTGATATAGAAGTAATGGCACAGTGCACCCCATCACAGTTACTGGCATTATACTATTATATACAGTATACAGCGCCCACAGACTGTGCAGTATAGAGACAGGAGCTGCAGGGGGCAGTACAGTGCTGAGTACATGGGGTATTCTGTACAGTGCTGCAGACTATGTGAGTGATATAGAAGTAATAACACAGTGCACCCCATCACAGTTACTGGCATTATACTATTATATACAGTATACAGCGCCCACAGACTGTGCAGTATAGAGACAGGAGCTGCAGGGGGCAGTACAGTGCTGAGTACATGGGGTATTCTGTACAGTGCTGCAGTCTATGTGAGTGATATAGAAGTAATGGCACAGTGCACCCCATCACAGTTACTGGCATTATACTATTATATACAGTATACAGCGCCCACAGACTGTGCAGTATAGAGACAGGAGCTGCAGGGGGCAGTACAGTGCTGAGTACATGGGGTATTCTGTACAGTGCTGCAGACTATGTGAGTGATATAGAAGTAATAACACAGTGCACCCCATCACAGTTACTGGCATTATACTATTATATACAGTATACAGCGCCCACAGACTGTGCAGTATAGAGACAGGAGCTGCAGGGGGCAGTACAGTGCTGAGTACATGGGGTATTCTGTACAGCGCTGCAGTCTATGTGAGTGATATAGAAGTAATAACACAGTGCACCCCATCACAGTTACTGGCATTATACTATTATATATAGTATACAGCGCCCACAGACTGTGCAGTATAGAGACAGGAGCTGCAGGGGGCAGTACAGTGCTGAGTACATGGGGTATTCTGTACAGCGCTGCAGTCTATGTGAGTGATATAGAAGTAATAACACAGTGCACCCCATCACAGTTACTGGCATTATACTATTATATACAGTATACAGCGCCCACAGACTGTGCAGTATAGAGACAGGAGCTGCAGGGGGCAGTACAGTGCTGAGTACATGGGGTATTCTGTACAGCGCTGCAGTCTATGTGAGTGATATAGAAGTAATAACACAGTGCACCCCATCACAGTTACTGGCATTATACTATTATATATAGTATACAGCGCCCACAGACTGTGCAGTATAGAGACTGGAGCTGCAGGGGGCAGTACAGTGCTGAGTACATGGGGTATTCTGTACAGTGCTGAGTACATGGGGTATTCTGTACAGTGCTGCAGTCTATTTGAGTGATATAGAAGTAATGGCACAGTGCACCCCATCACAGTT
Source organism: Pseudophryne corroboree (assembly GCF_028390025.1). NCBI lineage: Eukaryota > Metazoa > Chordata > Amphibia > Anura > Myobatrachidae > Pseudophryne > Pseudophryne corroboree. The sequence goes on from NW_026968769.1 coordinate 13,498, forward strand.
ACTGGCATTATACTATTATATACAGTATACAGCGCCCACAGACTGTGCAGTATAGAGACAGGAGCTGCAGGAGGCAGTACAGTGCTGTGTACATGGGGTATTCTGTACAGCGCTGCAGTCTATGTGAGTGATATAGAAGTAATAACACAGTGCACCCCATCACAGTTACTGGCATTATACTATTATATACAGTATACAGCGCCCACAGACTGTGCAGTATAGAGACAGGAGCTGCAGGGGGCAGTACAGTGCTGAGTACATGGGGTATTCTGTACAGCGCTGCAGTCTATGTGAGTGATATAGAAGTAATGGCACAGTGCACCCCATCACAGTTACTGGCATTATACTATTATATACAGTATACAGCGCCCACAGACTGTGCAGTATAGAGACAGGAGCTGCAGGGGGCAGTACAGTGCTGAGTACATGGGGTATTCTGTACAGCGCTGCAGTCTATGTGAGTGATATAGAAGTAATAACACAGTGCACCCCATCACAGTTACTGGCATTATACTATTATATACAGTATACAGCGCCCACAGACTGTGCAGTATAGAGACAGGAGCTGCAGGGGGCAGTACAGTGCTGTGTACATGGGGGTATTCTGTACAGCGCTGCAGTCTATGTGAGTGATATAGAAGTAATGGCACAGTGCACCCCATCACAGTTACTGGCATTATACTATTATATACAGTATACAGCGCCCACAGACTGTGCAGTATAGAGACAGGAGCTGCAGGGGGCAGTACAGTGCTGTGTACATGGGGTATTCTGTACAGCGCTGCAGTCTATGTAAGTGATATAGAAGTAATAACACAGTGCACCCCATCACAGTTACTGGCATTATACTATTATATACAGTATACAGCGCCCACAGACTGTGCAGTATAGAGACAGGAGCTGCAGGGGGCAGTACAGTGCTGAGTACATGGGGTATTCTGTACAGCGCTGCAGACTATGTGAGTGATATAGAAGTAATAACACAGTGCACCCCATCACAGTTACTGGCATTATACTATTATATACAGTATACAGCGCCCACAGACTGTGCAGTATAGAGACAGGAGCTGCAGGGGGCAGTACAGTGCTGAGTACATGGGGTATTCTGTACAGTGCTGCAGTCTATGTGAGTGATATAGAAGTAATAACACAGTGCACCCCATCACAGTTACTGGCATTATACTATTATATACAGTATGCAGCACCCACAGACTGTGCAGTATAGAGACAGGAGCTGCAGGGGGCAGTACAGTGCTGAGTACATGGGGTATTCTGTACAGCGCTGCAGTCTATGTGAGTGATATAGAAGTAATAACACAGTGCACCCCATCACAGTTACTGGCATTATACTATTATATACAGTATACAGCGCCCACAGACTGTGCAGTATAGAGACAGGAGCTGCAGGGGGCAGTACAGTGCTGAGTACATGGGGTATTCTGTACAGCGCTGCAGTCTATGTGAGTGATATAGAAGTAATAACACAGTGCACCCCATCACAGTTACTGGCATTATACTATTATATACAGTATACAGCGCCCACAGACTGTGCAGTATAGAGACAGGAGCTGCAGGGGGCAGTACAGTGCTGAGTACATGGGGTATTCTGTACAGCGCTGCAGTCTATGTGAGTGATATAGAAGTAATAACACAGTGCACCCCATCACAGTTACTGGCATTATACTATTATATACAGTATACAGCGCCCACAGACTGTGCAGTATAGAGACAGGAGCTGCAGGGGGCAGTACAGTGCTGAGTACATGGGGTATTCTGTACAGTGCTGCAGTCTATGTGAGTGATATAGAAGTAATAACACAGTGCACCCCATCACAGTTACTGGCATTATACTATTATATACAGTATGCAGCACCCACAGACTGTGCAGTATAGAGACAGGAGCTGCAGGGGGCAGTACAGTGCTGAGTACATGGGGTATTCTGTACAGCGCTGCAGTCTATGTGAGTGATATAGAAGTAATAACACAGTGCACCCCATCACAGTTACTGGCATTATACTATTATATACAGTATACAGCGCCCACAGACTGTGCAGTATAGAGACAGGAGCTGCAGGGGGCAGTACAGTGCTGAGTACATGGGGTATTCTGTACAGTGCTGCAGTCTATGTGAGTGATATAGAAGTAATAACACAGTGCACCCCATCACAGTTACTGGCATTATACTATTATATACAGTATACAGCGCCCACAGACTGTGCAGTATAGAGACAGGAGCTGCAGGGGGCAGTACAGTGCTGAGTACATGGGGTATTCTGTACAGCGCTGCAGACTATGTGAGTGATATAGAAGTAATGGCACAGTGCACCCCATCACAGTTACTGGCATTATACTATTATATACAGTATACAGCGCCCACAGACTGTGCAGTATAGAGACAGGAGCTGCAGGGGGCAGTACAGTGCTGAGTACATGGGGTATTCTGTACAGCGCTGCAGTCTATGTGAGTGATATAGAAGAAATAACACAGTGCACCCCATCACAGTTACTGGCATTATACTATTATATACAGCATACAGCGCCCACAGACTGTGCAGTATAGAGACAGGAGCTGCAGGGGGCAGTACAGTGCTGAGTACATGGGGTATTCTGTACAGCGCTGCAGTCTATGTGAGTGATATAGAAGTAATGGCACAGTGCACCCCATCACAGTTACTGGCATTATACTATTATATACAGTATACAGCGCCCACAGACTGTGCAGTATAGAGACAGGAGCTGCAGGGGGCAGTACAGTGCTGAGTACATGGGGTATTCTGTACAGTGCTGCAGACTATGTGAGTGATATAGAAGTAATAACACAGTGCACCCCATCACAGTTACTGGCATTATACTATTATATACAGTATACAGCGCCCACAGACTGTGCAGTATAGAGACAGGAGCTGCAGGGGGCAGTACAGTGCTGAGTACATGGGGTATTCTGTACAGCGCTGCAGACTATGTGAGTGATATAGAAGTAATGGCACAGTGCACCCCATCACAGTTACTGGCATTATACTATTATATACAGTATACAGCGCCCACAGACTGTGCAGTATAGAGACAGGAGCTGCAGGGGGCAGTACAGTGCTGAGTACATGGGGTATTCTGTACAGTGCTGCAGACTATGTGAGTGATATAGAAGTAATAACACAGTGCACCCCATCACAGTTACTGGCATTATACTATTATATACAGTATACAGCGCCCACAGACTGTGCAGTATAGAGACAGGAGCTGCAGGGGGCAGTACAGTGCTGAGTACATGGGGTATTCTGTACAGCGCTGCAGTCTATGTGAGTGATATAGAAGTAATAACACAGTGCACCCCATCACAGTTACTGGCATTATACTATTATATACAGTATACAGCGCCCACAGACTGTGCAGTATAGAGACAGGAGCTGCAGGGGGCAGTACAGTGCTGAGTACATGGGGTATTCTGTACAGCGCTGCAGTCTATGTGAGTGATATAGAAGTAATAACACAGTGCACCCCATCACAGTTACTGGCATTATACTATTATATACAGTATACAGCGCCCACAGACTGTGCAGTATAGAGACAGGAGCTGCAGGGGGCAGTACAGTGCTGAGTACATGGGGTATTCTGTACAGTGCTGCAGTCTATGTGAGTGATATAGAAGTAATGGTACAGTGCACCCCATCACAGTTACTGGCATTATACTATTATATACAGTATACAGCGCCCACAGACTGTGCAGTATAGAGACAGGAGCTGCAGGGGGCAGTACAGTGCTGAGTACATGGGGTATTCTGTACAGTGCTGCAGTCTATGTGAGTGATATAGAAGTAATAACACAGTGCACCCCATCACAGTTACTGGCATTATACTATTATATACAGTATACAGCGCCCACAGACTGTGCAGTATAGAGACAGGAGCTGCAGGGGGCAGTACAGTGCTGAGTACATGGGGGTATTCTGTACAGCGCTGCAGTCTATGTGAGTGATATAGAAGTAATAACACAGTGCACCCCATCACAGTTACTGGCATTATACTATTATATACAGTATACAGCGCCCACATACTGTGCAGTATAGAGACAGGAGCTGCAGGGGGCAGTACAGTGCTGAGTACATGGGGTATTCTGTACAGTGCTGCAGTCTATGTGAGTGATATAGAAGTAATAACACAGTGCACCCCATCACAGTTACTGGCATTATACTATTATATACAGTATACATAGCCCACAGACTGTGCAGTATAGAGACAGGAGCTGCAGGGTGCAGTACAGTGCTGAGTACATGGGATATTCTGTACAGCGCTGCAGTCTATGTGAGTGATATAGAAGTAATAACACAGTGCACCCCATCACAGTTACTGGCATTATACTATTATATACAGTATACAGCGCCCACAGACTGTGCAGTATAGAGACAGGAGCTGCAGGGGGCAGTACAGTGCTGAGTACATGGGGTATTCTGTACAGAGCTGCAGTCTATGTGAGTGATATAGAAGTAATAACACAGTGCACCCCATCACAGTTACTGGCATTATACTATTATATACAGTATACAGCGCCCACAGACTGTGCAGTATAGAGACAGGAGCTGCAGGGGGCAGTACAGTGCTGAGTACATGGGGGTATTCTGTACAGCGCTGCAGTCTATGTGAGTGATATAGAAGTAATAACACAGTGCACCCCATCACAGTTACTGGCATTATACTATTATATACAGTATACAGCGCCCACAGACTGTGCAGTATAGAGACAGGAGCTGCAGGGGGCAGTACAGTGCTGAGTACATGGGGTATTCTGTACAGTGCTGCAGACTATGTGAGTGATATAGAAGTAATAACACAGTGCACCCCATCACAGTTACTGGCATTATACTATTATATACAGTATACAGCGCCCACATACTGTGCAGTATAGAGACAGGAGCTGCAGGAGGCAGTACAGTGCTGAGTACATGGGGTATTCTGTACAGCGCTGCAGTCTATGTGAGTGATATAGAAGTAATAACACAGTGCACCCCATCACAGTTACTGGCATTATACTATTATATACAGTATACAGCGCCCACAGACTGTGCAGTATAGAGACAGGTGCTGCAGGGGGCAGTACAGTGCTGAGTACAGGGGGGTATTCTGTACAGCGCTGCAGTCTATGTGAGTGATATAGAAGTAATAACACAGTGCACCCCATCACAGTTACTGGCATTATACTATTATATACAGTATACAGCGCCCACAGACTGTGCAGTATAGAGACAGGAGCTGCAGGGGGCAGTACAGTGCTGAGTACATGGGGTATTCTGTACAGTGCTGCAGTCTATGTGAGTGATATAGAAGTAATAACACAGTGCACCCCATCACAGTTACTGGCATTATACTATTATATACAGTATACAGCGCCCACATACTGTGCAGTATAGAGACAGGAGCTGCAGGGGGCAGTACAGTGCTGAGTACATGGGGTATTCTGTAAAGTGCTGCAGTCTATGTGAGTGATATAGAAGTAATAACACAGTGCACCCCATCACAGTTACTGGCATTATACTATTATATACAGTATACAGCGCCCACAGACTGTGCAGTATAGAGACAGGAGCTGCAGGGGGCAGTACAGTGCTGAGTACATGGGGTATTCTGTACAGTGCTGCAGACTATGTGAGTGATATAGAAGTAATAACACAGTGCACCCCATCACAGTTACTGGCATTATACTATTATATACAGTATACAGCGCCCACAGACTGTGCAGTATAGAGACAGGAGCTGCAGGGGGCAGTACAGTGCTGAGTACATGGGGTATTCTGTACAGCGCTGCAGTCTATGTGAGTGATATAGAAGTAATAACACAGTGCACCCCATCACAGTTACTGGCATTATACTATTATATACAGTATACAGCGCCCACATACTGTGCAGTATAGAGACAGGTGCTGCAGGGGGCAGTACAGTGCTGAGTACAGGGGGGTATTCTGTACAGCGCTGCAGTCTATGTGAGTGATATAGAAGTAATAACACAGTGCACCCCATCACAGTTACTGGCATTATACTATTATATACAGTATACAGCGCCCACAGACTGTGCAGTATAGAGACAGGAGCTGCAGGGGGCAGTACAGTGCTGAGTACATGGGGTATTCTGTACAGTGCTGCAGACTATGTGAGTGATATAGAAGTAATAACACAGTGCACCCCATCACAGTTACTGGCATTATACTATTATATACAGTATACAGCGCCCACATACTGTGCAGTATAGAGACAGGAGCTGCAGGGGGCAGTACAGTGCTGAGTACATGGGGGTATTCTGTACAGCGCTGCAGACTATGTGAGTGATATAGAAGTAATAACACAGTGCACCCCATCACAGTTACTGGCATTATACTATTATATACAGTATACAGCACCCACAGACTGTGCAGTATAGAGACAGGAGCTGCAGGGGGCAGTACAGTGCTGAGTACATGGGGGTATTCTGTACAGCGCTGCAGACTATGTGAGTGATATAGAAGTAATAACACAGTGCACCCCATCACAGTTACTGGCATTATACTATTATATACAGTATACAGCGCCCACAGACTGTGCAGTATAGAGACAGGAGCTGCAGGGGGCAGTACAGTGCTGAGTACATGGGGTATTCTGTACAGTGCTGAGTACATGGGGTATTCTGTACAGCGCTGCAGACTATGTGAGTGATATAGAAGTAATAACACAGTGCACCCCATCACAGTTACTGGCATTATACTATTATATACAGTATACAGCGCCCACAGACTGTGCAGTATAGAGACAGGAGCTGCAGGGGGCAGTACAGTGCTGAGTACATGGGGGTATTCTGTACAGCGCTGCAGACTATGTGAGTGATATAGAAGTAATGGCACAGTGCACCCCATCACAGTTACTGGCATTATACTATTATATACAGTATACAGCGCCCACAGACTGTGCAGTATAGAGACAGGAGCTGCAGGGGGCAGTACAGTGCTGAGTACATGGGGTATTCTGTACAGTGCTGCAGTCTATTTGAGTGATATAGAAGTAATAACACAGTGCACCCCATCACAGTTACTGGCATTATACTATTATATACAGTATACAGCGCCCACAGACTGTGCAGTATAGAGACAGGAGCTGCAGGAGGCAGTACAGTGCTGAGTACATGGGGTATTCTGTACAGCGCTGCAGTCTATGTGAGTGATATAGAAGTAATAACACAGTGCACCCCATCACAGTTACTGGCATTATACTATTATATACAGTATACAGCGCCCACAGACTGTATAGTATAGAGACAGGTGCTGCAGGGGGCAGTACAGTGCTGAGTACATGGGGTATTCTGTACAGTGCTGCAGTCTATGTGAGTGATATAGAAGAAATAACACAGTGCACCCCATCACAGTTACTGGCATTATACTATTATATACAGTATACAGCGCCCACAGACTGTGCAGTATAGAGACTGGAGCTGCAGGGGGCAGTACAGTGCTGAGTACATGGGGTATTCTGTAAAGTGCTGCAGACTATGTGAGTGATATAGAAGTAATAACACAGTGCACCCCATCACAGTTACTGGCATTATACTATTATATACAGTATACAGCGCCCACAGACTGTGCAGTATAGAGACAGGAGCTGCAGGAGGCAGTACAGTGCTGAGTACATGGGGTATTCTGTACAGCGCTGCAGTCTATGTGAGTGATATAGAAGTAATAACACAGTGCACCCCATCACAGTTACTGGCATTATACTATTATATACAGTATACAGCGCCCACAGACTGTGCAGTATAGAGACAGGAGCTGCAGGGGGCAGTACAGTGCTGAGTACATGGGGTATTCTGTACAGTGCTGCAGTCTATGTGAGTGATATAGAAGTAATAACACAGTGCACCCCATCACAGTTACTGGCATTATACTATTATATACAGTATACAGCGCCCACAGACTGTGCAGTATAGAGACAGGAGCTGCAGGGGGCAGTACAGTGCTGAGTACATGGGGTATTCTGTACAGCGCTGCAGACTATGTGAGTGATATAGAAGTAATAACACAGTGCACCCCATCACAGTTACTGGCATTATACTATTATATACAGTATACAGCGCCCACAGACTGTGCAGTATAGAGACAGGAGCTGCAGGAGGCAGTACAGTGCTGAGTACATGGGGTATTCTGTACAGTGCTGCAGTCTATGTGAGTGATATAGAAGTAATGGCACAGTGCACCCCATCACAGTTACTGGCATTATACTATTATATACAGTATACAGCGCCCACAGACTGTGCAGTATAGAGACAGGAGCTGCAGGGGGCAGTACAGTGCTGAGTACATGGGGTATTCTGTACAGTGCTGCAGTCTATGTGAGTGATATAGAAGTAATGGCACAGTGCACCCCATCACAGTTACTGGCATTATACTATTATATACAGTATACAGCGCCCACATACTGTGCAGTATAGAGACAGGAGCTGCAGGAGGCAGTACAGTGCTGAGTACATGGGGTATTCTGTACAGTGCTGCAGTCTATGTGAGTGATATAGAAGTAATAACACAGTGCACCCCTTCACAGTTACTGGCATTATACTATTATATACAGTATACAGCGCCCACAGACTGTGCAGTATAGAGACAGGAGCTGCAGGGGGCAGTACAGTGCTGAGTACATGGGGTATTCTGTACAGTGCTGCAGTCTATTTGAGTGATATAGAAGTAATAACACAGTGCACCCCATCACAGTTACTGGCATTATACTATTATATACAGTATACAGCGCCCACAGACTGTGCAGTATAGAGACAGGAGCTGCAGGAGGCAGTACAGTGCTGAGTACATGGGGTATTCTGTACAGCGCTGCAGTCTATGTGAGTGATATAGAAGTAATAACACAGTGCACCCCATCACAGTTACTGGCATTATACTATTATATACAGTATACAGCGCCCACAGACTGTATAGTATAGAGACAGGTGCTGCAGGGGGCAGTACAGTGCTGAGTACATGGGGTATTCTGTACAGTGCTGCAGTCTATGTGAGTGATATAGAAGAAATAACACAGTGCACCCCATCACAGTTACTGGCATTATACTATTATATACAGTATACAGCGCCCACAGACTGTGCAGTATAGAGACAGGAGCTGCAGGGGGCAGTACAGTGCTGAGTACATGGGGTATTCTGTACAGCGCTGCAGTCTATGTGAGTGATATAGAAGTAATGGCACAGTGCACCCTATCACAGTTACTGGCATTATACTATTATATACAGTATACAGCGCCCACAGACTGTGCAGTATAGAGACAGGAGCTGCAGGGGGCAGTACAGTGCTGAGTACATGGGGGTATTCTGTACAGCGCTGCAGACTATGTGAGTGATATAGAAGTAATAACACAGTGCACCCCATCACAGTTACTGGCATTATACTATTATATACAGTATACAGCGCCCACAGACTGTGCAGTATAGAGACAGGAGCTGCAGGGGGCAGTACAGTGCTGAGTACATGGGGTATTCTGTACAGTGCTGCAGACTATGTGAGTGATATAGAAGTAATGGCACAGTGCACCCCATCACAGTTACTGGCATTATACTATTATATACAGTATACAGCGCCCACAGACTGTGCAGTATAGAGACAGGAGCTGCAGGGGGCAGTACAGTGCTGAGTACATGGGGTATTCTGTACAGTGCTGCAGTCTATTTGAGTGATATAGAAGTAATAACACAGTGCACCCCATCACAGTTACTGGCATTATACTATTATATACAGTATACAGCGCCCACAGACTGTGCAGTATAGAGACAGGAGCTGCAGGAGGCAGTACAGTGCTGAGTACATGGGGTATTCTGTACAGCGCTGCAGTCTATGTGAGTGATATAGAAGTAATAACACAGTGCACCCCATCACAGTTACTGGCATTATACTATTATATACAGTATACAGCGCCCACAGACTGTATAGTATAGAGACAGGTGCTGCAGGGGGCAGTACAGTGCTGAGTACATGGGGTATTCTGTACAGTGCTGCAGTCTATGTGAGTGATATAGAAGAAATAACACAGTGCACCCCATCACAGTTACTGGCATTATACTATTATATACAGTATACAGCGCCCACAGACTGTGCAGTATAGAGACAGGAGCTGCAGGGGGCAGTACAGTGCTGAGTACATGGGGGTATTCTGTACAGTGCTGCAGTCTATGTGAGTGATATAGAAGTAATGGCACAGTGCACCCCATCACAGTTACTGGCATTATACTATTATATACAGTATACAGCGCCCACAGACTGTGCAGTATAGAGACTGGAGCTGCAGGGGGCAGTACAGTGCTGAGTACATGGGGTATTCTGTAAAGTGCTGCAGACTATGTGAGTGATATAGAAGTAATAACACAGTGCACCCCATCACAGTTACTGGCATTATACTATTATATACAGTATACAGCGCCCACAGACTGTGCAGTATAGAGACAGGAGCTGCAGGAGGCAGTACAGTGCTGAGTACATGGGGTATTCTGTACAGCGCTGCAGTCTATGTGAGTGATATAGAAGTAATAACACAGTGCACCCCATCACAGTTACTGGCATTATACTATTATATACAGTATACAGCGCCCACAGACTGTGCAGTATAGAGACAGGAGCTGCAGGGGGCAGTACAGTGCTGAGTACATGGGGTATTCTGTACAGTGCTGCAGTCTATGTGAGTGATATAGAAGTAATAACACAGTGCACCCCATCACAGTTACTGGCATTATACTATTATATACAGTATACAGCGCCCACAGACTGTGCAGTATAGAGACAGGAGCTGCAGGGGGCAGTACAGTGCTGAGTACATGGGGTATTCTGTACAGCGCTGCAGTCTATGTGAGTGATATAGAAGTAATAACACAGTGCACACCATCACAGTTACTGGCATTATACTATTATATACAGTATACAGCGCCCACAGACTGTGCAGTATAGAGACAGGAGCTGCAGGGGGCAGTACAGTGCTGAGTACATGGGGTATTCTGTACAGCGCTGCAGACTATGTGAGTGATATAGAAGTAATAACACAGTGCACCCCATCACAGTTACTGGCATTATACTATTATATACAGTATACAGCGCCCACAGACTGTGCAGTATAGAGACAGGAGCTGCAGAGGACAGTACAGTGCTGTGTACATGGGGTATTCTGTACAGCGCTGCAGACTATGTGAGTGATATAGAAGTAATGGCACAGTGCACCCCATCACAGTTACTGGCATTATACTATTATATACAGTATACAGCGCCCACAGACTGTGCAGTATAGAGACAGGAGCTGCAGGAGGCAGTACAGTGCTGAGTACATGGGGTATTCTGTACAGTGCTGCAGTCTATGTGAGTGATATAGAAGTAATGGCACAGTGCACCCCATCACAGTTACTGGCATTATACTATTATATACAGTATACAGCGCCCACAGACTGTACAGTATAGAGACAGGAGCTGCAGGGGGCAGTACAGTGCTGAGTACATGGGGTATTCTGTACAGCGCTGCAGTCTATGTGAGTGATATAGAAGTAATAACACAGTGCACCCCATCACAGTTACTGGCATTATACTATTATATACAGTATACAGCGCCCACAGACTGTGCAGTATAGAGACAGGAGCTGCAGGGGGCAGTACAGTGCTGAGTACATGGGGTATTCTGTACAGTGCTGCAGTCTATGTGAGTGATATAGAAGTAATGGCACAGTGCACCCCATCACAGTTACTGGCATTATACTATTATATACAGTATACAGCGCCCACATACTGTGCAGTATAGAGACAGGAGCTGCAGGAGGCAGTACAGTGCTGAGTACATGGGGTATTCTGTACAGTGCTGCAGTCTATGTGAGTGATATAGAAGTAATAACACAGTGCACCCCTTCACAGTTACTGGCATTATACTATTATATACAGTATACAGCGCCCACAGACTGTGCAGTATAGAGACAGGAGCTGCAGGGGGCAGTACAGTGCTGAGTACATGGGGTATTCTGTACAGTGCTGCAGTCTATTTGAGTGATATAGAAGTAATAACACAGTGCACCCCATCACAGTTACTGGCATTATACTATTATATACAGTATACAGCGCCCACAGACTGTGCAGTATAGAGACAGGAGCTGCAGGAGGCAGTACAGTGCTGAGTACATGGGGTATTCTGTACAGCGCTGCAGTCTATGTGAGTGATATAGAAGTAATAACACAGTGCACCCCATCACAGTTACTGGCATTATACTATTATATACAGTATACAGCGCCCACAGACTGTATAGTATAGAGACAGGTGCTGCAGGGGGCAGTACAGTGCTGAGTACATGGGGTATTCTGTACAGTGCTGCAGTCTATGTGAGTGATATAGAAGAAATAACACAGTGCACCCCATCACAGTTACTGGCATTATACTATTATATACAGTATACAGCGCCCACAGACTGTGCAGTATAGAGACAGGAGCTGCAGGGGGCAGTACAGTGCTGAGTACATGGGGTATTCTGTACAGCGCTGCAGTCTATGTGAGTGATATAGAAGTAATGGCACAGTGCACCCTATCACAGTTACTGGCATTATACTATTATATACAGTATACAGCGCCCACAGACTGTGCAGTATAGAGACAGGAGCTGCAGGGGGCAGTACAGTGCTGAGTACATGGGGGTATTCTGTACAGCGCTGCAGACTATGTGAGTGATATAGAAGTAATAACACAGTGCACCCCATCACAGTTACTGGCATTATACTATTATATACAGTATACAGCGCCCACAGACTGTGCAGTATAGAGACAGGAGCTGCAGGGGGCAGTACAGTGCTGAGTACATGGGGTATTCTGTACAGTGCTGCAGACTATGTGAGTGATATAGAAGTAATGGCACAGTGCACCCCATCACAGTTACTGGCATTATACTATTATATACAGTATACAGCGCCCACAGACTGTGCAGTATAGAGACAGGAGCTGCAGGGGGCAGTACAGTGCTGAGTACATGGGGTATTCTGTACAGTGCTGCAGTCTATTTGAGTGATATTGAAGTAATAACACAGTGCACCCCATCACAGTTACTGGCATTATACTATTATATACAGTATACAGCGCCCACAGACTGTGCAGTATAGAGACAGGAGCTGCAGGAGGCAGTACAGTGCTGAGTACATGGGGTATTCTGTACAGCGCTGCAGTCTATGTGAGTGATATAGAAGTAATAACACAGTGCACCCCATCACAGTTACTGGCATTATACTATTATATACAGTATACAGCGCCCACAGACTGTATAGTATAGAGACAGGTGCTGCAGGGGGCAGTACAGTGCTGAGTACATGGGGTATTCTGTACAGTGCTGCAGTCTATGTGAGTGATATAGAAGAAATAACACAGTGCACCCCATCACAGTTACTGGCATTATACTATTATATACAGTATACAGCGCCCACAGACTGTGCAGTATAGAGACTGGAGCTGCAGGGGGCAGTACAGTGCTGAGTACATGGGGTATTCTGTAAAGTGCTGCAGACTATGTGAGTGATATAGAAGTAATAACACAGTGCACCCCATCACAGTTACTGGCATTATACTATTATATACAGTATACAGCGCCCACAGACTGTGCAGTATAGAGACAGGAGCTGCAGGAGGCAGTACAGTGCTGAGTACATGGGGTATTCTGTACAGCGCTGCAGTCTATGTGAGTGATATAGAAGTAATAACACAGTGCACCCCATCACAGTTACTGGCATTATACTATTATATACAGTATACAGCGCCCACAGACTGTGCAGTATAGAGACAGGAGCTGCAGGGGGCAGTACAGTGCTGAGTACATGGGGTATTCTGTACAGTGCTGCAGTCTATGTGAGTGATATAGAAGTAATAACACAGTGCACCCCATCACAGTTACTGGCATTATACTATTATATACAGTATACAGCGCCCACAGACTGTGCAGTATAGAGACAGGAGCTGCAGGGGGCAGTACAGTACTGTGTACATGGGGTATTCTGTACAGTGCTGCAGTCTATGTGAGTGATATAGAAGTAATAACACAGTGCACCCCATCACAGTTACTGGCATTATACTATTATATACAGTATACAGCGCCCACAGACTGTGCAGTATAGAGACAGGAGCTGCAGGGGGCAGTACAGTGCTGAGTACATGGGGTATTCTGTACAGCGCTGCAGTCTATGTGAGTGATATAGAAGTAATAACACAGTGCACCCCATCACAGTTACTGGCATTATACTATTATATACAGTATACAGCGCCCACAGACTGTGCAGTATAGAGACAGGAGCTGCAGGGGGCAGTACAGTGCTGAGTACATGGGGTATTCTGTACAGTGCTGCAGTCTATGTGAGTGATATAGAAGTAATAACACAGTGCACCCCATCACAGTTACTGGCATTATACTATTATATACAGTATACAGCGCCCACAGACTGTGCAGTATAGAGACAGGAGCTGCAGGGGGCAGTACAGTGCTGAGTACATGGGGTATTCTGTACAGTGCTGCAGTCTATGTGAGTGATATAGAAGTAATAACACAGTGCACCCCATCACAGTTACTGGCATTATACTATTATATACAGTATACAGCGCCCACATACTGTGCAGTATAGAGACAGGAGCTGCAGGAGGCAGTACAGTGCTGAGTACATGGGGTATTCTGTACAGTGCTGCAGACTATGTGAGTGATATAGAAGTAATAACACAGTGCACCCCATCACAGTTACTGGCATTATACTATTATATACAGTATACAGCGCCCACAGACTGTGCAGTATAGAGACAGGAGCTGCAGGGGGCAGTACAGTGCTGAGTACATGGGGTATTCTGTACAGCGCTGCAGTCTATGTGAGTGATATAGAAGTAATAACACAGTGCACCCCATCACAGTTACTGGCATTATACTATTATATACAGTATACAGCGCCCACAGACTGTGCAGTATAGAAACAGGAGCTGCAGGGGGCAGTACAGTGCTGAGTACATGGGGTATTCTGTACAGTGCTGCAGTCTATGTGAGTGATATAGAAGTAATAACACAGTGCACCCCTTCACAGTTACTGGCATTATACTATTATATACAGTATACAGCGCCCACAGACTGTGCAGTATAGAGACAGGAGCTGCAGGGGGCAGTACAGTGCTGAGTACATGGGGTATTCTGTACAGTGCTGCAGTCTATGTGAGTGATATAGAAGTAATAACACAGTGCACCCCATCACAGTTACTGGCATTATACTATTATATACAGTATACAGCGCCCACAGACTGTGCAGTATAGAGACAGGAGCTGCAGGGGGCAGTACAGTGCTGAGTACATGGGGTATTCTGTACAGTGCTGCAGTCTATGTGAGTGATACAGAAGTAATAACACAGTGCACCCCATCACAGTTACTGGCATTATACTATTATATACAGTATACAGCGCCCACAGACTGTGCAGTATAGAGACAGGAGCTGCAGGGGGCAGTACAGTGCTGAGTACATGGGGTATTCTGTACAGTGCTGCAGACTATGTGAGTGATATAGAAGTAATAACACAGTGCACCCCATCACAGTTACTGGCATTATACTATTATATACAGTATACAGCGCCCACAGACTGTGCAGTATAGAGACAGGAGCTGCAGGGGGCAGTACAGTGCTGAGTACATGGGGTATTCTGTACAGTGCTGCAGTCTATGTGAGTGATATAGAAGTAATAACACAGTGCACACCATCACAGTTACTGGCATTATACTATTATATACAGTATACAGCGCCCACAGACTGTGCAGTATAGAGACAGGAGCTGCAGGGGGCAGTACAGTGCTGAGTACATGGGGTATTCTGTACAGCGCTGCAGACTATGTGAGTGATATAGAAGTAATAACACAGTGCACCCCATCACAGTTACTGGCATTATACTATTATATACAGTATACAGCGCCCACAGACTGTGCAGTATAGAGACAGGAGCTGCAGAGGACAGTACAGTGCTGTGTACATGGGGTATTCTGTACAGCGCTGCAGACTATGTGAGTGATATAGAAGTAATGGCACAGTGCACCCCATCACAGTTACTGGCATTATACTATTATATACAGTATACAGCGCCCACAGACTGTGCAGTATAGAGACAGGAGCTGCAGGAGGCAGTACAGTGCTGAGTACATGGGGTATTCTGTACAGTGCTGCAGTCTATGTGAGTGATATAGAAGTAATGGCACAGTGCACCCCATCACAGTTACTGGCATTATACTATTATATACAGTATACAGCGCCCACAGACTGTGCAGTATAGAGACAGGAGCTGCAGGGGGCAGTACAGTGCTGAGTACATGGGGTATTCTGTACAGTGCTGCAGTCTATGTGAGTGATATAGAAGTAATGGCACAGTGCACCCCATCACAGTTACTGGCATTATACTATTATATACAGTATACAGCGCCCACATACTGTGCAGTATAGAGACAGGAGCTGCAGGAGGCAGTACAGTGCTGAGTACATGGGGTATTCTGTACAGTGCTGCAGTCTATGTGAGTGATATAGAAGTAATAACACAGTGCACCCCTTCACAGTTACTGGCATTATACTATTATATACAGTATACAGCGCCCACAGACTGTGCAGTATAGAGACAGGAGCTGCAGGGGGCAGTACAGTGCTGAGTACATGGGGTATTCTGTACAGTGCTGCAGTCTATGTGAGTGATATAGAAGAAATAACACAGTGCACCCCATCACAGTTACTGGCATTATACTATTATATACAGTATACAGCGCCCACAGACTGTGCAGTATAGAGACAGGAGCTGCAGGAGGCAGTACAGTGCTGAGTACATGGGGTATTCTGTACAGCGCTGCAGTCTATGTGAGTGATATAGAAGTAATAACACAGTGCACCCCATCACAGTTACTGGCATTATACTATTATATACAGTATACAGCGCCCACAGACTGTATAGTATAGAGACAGGTGCTGCAGGGGGCAGTACAGTGCTGAGTACATGGGGTATTCTGTACAGTGCTGCAGTCTATGTGAGTGATATAGAAGAAATAACACAGTGCACCCCATCACAGTTACTGGCATTATACTATTATATACAGTATACAGCGCCCACAGACTGTGCAGTATAGAGACAGGAGCTGCAGGGGGCAGTACAGTGCTGAGTACATGGGGTATTCTGTACAGCGCTGCAGTCTATGTGAGTGATATAGAAGTAATGGCACAGTGCACCCTATCACAGTTACTGGCATTATACTATTATATACAGTATACAGCGCCCACAGACTGTGCAGTATAGAGACAGGAGCTGCAGGGGGCAGTACAGTGCTGAGTACATGGGGTATTCTGTACAGTGCTGCAGTCTATGTGAGTGATATAGAAGTAATAACACAGTGCACCCCATCACAGTTACTGGCATTATACTATTATATACAGTATGCAGCACCCACAGACTGTGCAGTATAGAGACAGGAGCTGCAGGGGGCAGTACAGTGCTGAGTACATGGGGTATTCTGTACAGTGCTGCAGTCTATGTGAGTGATATAGAAGTAATAACACAGTGCACCCCATCACAGTTACTGGCATTATACTATTATATACAGTATACAGCGCCCACAGACTGTGCAGTATAGAGACAGGAGCTGCAGGAGGCAGTACAGTGCTGAGTACATGGGGTATTCTGTACAGTGCTGCAGTCTATGTGAGTGATATAGAAGTAATGGCACAGTGCACCCCTTCACAGTTACTGGCATTATACTATTATATACAGTATACAGCGCCCACAGACTGTGCAGTATAGAGACAGGAGCTGCAGGGGGCAGTACAGTGCTGAGTACATGGGGTATTCTGTACAGTGCTGCAGACTATGTGAGTGATATAGAAGTAATAACACAGTGCACCCCATCACAGTTACTGGCATTATACTATTATATACAGTATACAGCGCCCACAGACTGTGCAGTATAGAGACAGGAGCTGCAGGAGGCAGTACAGTGCTGAGTACATGGGGTATTCTGTACAGTGCTGAGTACATGGGGTATTCTGTACAGCGCTGCAGTCTATGTGAGTGATATAGAAGTAATAACACAGTGCACCCCATCACAGTTACTTGCATTATACTATTATATACAGTATACAGCGCCCACAGACTGTGCAGTATAGAGACAGGAGCTGCAGGGGGCAGTACAGTGCTGAGTACATGGGGTATTCTGTACAGTGCTGCAGTCTATGTGAGTGATATAGAAGTAATAACACAGTGCACCCCATCACAGTTACTGGCATTATACTATTATATACAGTATACAGCGCCCACAGACTGTGCAGTATAGAGACAGGAGCTGCAGGGGGCAGTACAGTGCTGAGTACATGGGGTATTCTGTACAGTGCTGCAGTCTATGTGAGTGATATAGAAGTAATAACACAGTGCACCCCATCACAGTTACTTGCATTATACTATTATATACAGTATACAGCGCCCACAGACTGTGCAGTATAGAGACAGGAGCTGCAGGGGGCAGTACAGTGCTGAGTACATGGGGTATTCTGTACAGTGCTGCAGACTATGTGAGTGATATAGAAGTAATAACACAGTGCACCCCATCACAGTTACTGGCATTATACTATTATATACAGTATACAGCGCCCACAGACTGTGCAGTATAGAGACAGGAGCTGCAGGGGGCAGTACAGTGCTGAGTACAGGGGGGTATTCTGTACAGCGCTGCAGTCTATGTGAGTGATATAGAAGTAATAACACAGTGCACCCCATCACAGTTACTGGCATTATACTATTATATACAGTATACAGCGCCCACATACTGTGCAGTATAGAGACAGGAGCTGCAGGGGGCAGTACAGTGCTGAGTACATGGGGGTATTCTGTACAGCGCTGCAGACTATGTGAGTGATATAGAAGTAATAACACAGTGCACCCCATCACAGTTACTGGCATTATACTATTATATACAGTATACAGCGCCCACAGACTGTGCAGTATAGAGACTGGAGCTGCAGGGGGCAGTACAGTGCTGAGTACATGGGGTATTCTGTACAGTGCTGCAGACTATGTGAGTGATATAGAAGTAATGGCACAGTGCACCCCATCACAGTTACTGGCATTATACTATTATATACAGTATACAGCGCCCACAGACTGTGCAGTATAGAGACAGGAGCTGCAGGGGGCAGTACAGTGCTGAGTACATGGGGTATTCTGTACAGTGCTGCAGTCTATGTGAGTGATATAGAAGTAATAACACAGTGCACCCCATCACAGTTACTGGCATTATACTATTATATACAGTATACAGCGCCCACAGACTGTGCAGTATAGAGACAGGAGCTGCAGGGGGCAGTACAGTGCTGAGTACATGGGGTATTCTGTACAGTGCTGCAGACTATGTGAGTGATATAGAAGTAATGGCACAGTGCACCCCATCACAGTTACTGGCATTATACTATTATATACAGTATACAGCGCCCACAGACTGTGCAGTATAGAGACAGGAGCTGCAGGGGGCAGTACAGTGCTGAGTACATGGGGTATTCTGTACAGTGCTGCAGTCTATGTGAGTGATATAGAAGTAATAACACAGTGCACCCCATCACAGTTACTGGCATTATACTATTATATACAGTATACAGCGCCCACAGACTGTGCAGTATAGAGACAGGAGCTGCAGGGGGCAGTACAGTGCTGAGTACATGGGGTATTCTGTACAGTGCTGCAGACTATGTGAGTGATATAGAAGTAATGGCACAGTGCACCCCATCACAGTTACTGGCATTATACTATTATATACAGTATACAGCGCCCACAGACTGTGCAGTATAGAGACAGGAGCTGCAGGGGGCAGTACAGTGCTGTGTACATGGGGGTATTCTGTACAGCGCTGCAGTCTATGTGAGTGATATAGAAGTAATAACACAGTGCACCCCATCACAGTTACTGGCATTATACTATTATATACAGTATACAGCGCCCACAGACTGTGCAGTATAGAGACAGGAGCTGCAGGGGGCAGTACAGTGCTGAGTACATGGGGTATTCTGTACAGTGCTGCAGACTATGTGAGTGATATAGAAGTAATGGCACAGTGCACCCCATCACAGTTACTGGCATTATACTATTATATACAGTATACAGCGCCCACAGACTGTGCAGTATAGAGACAGGAGCTGCAGGAGGCAGTACAGTGCTGAGTACATGGGGTATTCTGTACAGCGCTGCAGTCTATGTGAGTGATATAGAAGTAATAACACAGTGCACCCCATCACAGTTACTGGCATTATACTATTATATACAGTATACAGCGCCCACAGACTGTATAGTATAGAGACAGGAGCTGCAGGGGGCAGTACAGTGCTGAGTACATGGGGTATTCTGTACAGCGCTGCAGTCTATGTGAGTGATATAGAAGTAATAACACAGTGCACCCCATCACAGTTACTGGCATTATACTATTATATACAGTATACAGCGCCCACAGACTGTGCAGTATAGAGACTGGAGCTGCAGGGGGCAGTACAGTGCTGAGTACATGGGGTATTCTGTACAGTGCTGCAGTCTATGTGAGTGATATAGAAGAAATAACACAGTGCACCCCATCACAGTTACTGGCATTATACTATTATATACAGTATAGAGCGCCCACAGACTGTGCAGTATAGAGACAGGAGCTGCAGGGGGCAGTACAGTGCTGAGTACATGGGGTATTCTGTACAGTGCTGCAGTCTATGTGAGTGATATAGAAGAAATAACACAGTGCACCCCATCACAGTTACTGGCATTATACTATTATATACAGTATACAGCGCCCACAGACTGTGCAGTATAGAGACAGGAGCTGCAGGGGGCAGTACAGTGCTGAGTACATGGGGTATTCTGTACAGTGCTGCAGTCTATGTGAGTGATATAGAAGTAATAACACAGTGCACCCCATCACAGTTACTGGCATTATACTATTATATACAGTATACAGCGCCCACAGACTGTGCAGTATAGAGACAGGAGCTGCAGGGGGCAGTACAGTGCTGAGTACATGGGGTATTCTGTACAGCGCTGCAGTCTATGTGAGTGATATAGAAGTAATAACACAGTGCACCCCATCACAGTTACTGGCATTATACTATTATATACAGTATACAGCGCCCACAGACTGTGCAGTATAGAGACAGGAGCTGCAGGGGGCAGTACAGTGCTGAGTACATGGGGTATTCTGTACAGTGCTGCAGACTATGTGAGTGATATAGAAGTAATAACACAGTGCACCCCATCACAGTTACTGGCATTATACTATTATATACAGTATACAGCGCCCACAGACTGTGCAGTATAGAGACAGGAGCTGCAGAGGACAGTACAGTGCTGTGTACATGGGGTATTCTGTACAGCGCTGCAGACTATGTGAGTGATATAGAAGTAATGGCACAGTGCACCCCATCACAGTTACTGGCATTATACTATTATATACAGTATACAGCTCCCACAGACTGTGCAGTATAGAGACAGGAGCTGCAGGGGGCAGTACAGTGCTGAGTACATGGGGTATTCTGTACAGTGCTGCAGTCTATGTGAGTGATATAGAAGTAATGGCACAGTGCACCCCATCACAGTTACTGGCATTATACTATTATATACAGTATACAGCGCCCACAGACTGTGCAGTATAGAGACAGGAGCTGCAGGGGGCAGTACAGTGCTGAGTACATGGGGTATTCTGTACAGTGCTGCAGTCTATGTGAGTGATATAGAAGTAATGGCACAGTGCACCCCATCACAGTTACTGGCATTATACTATTATATACAGTATACAGCGCCCACATACTGTGCAGTATAGAGACAGGAGCTGCAGGAGGCAGTACAGTGCTGAGTACATGGGGTATTCTGTACAGTGCTGCAGACTATGTGAGTGATATAGAAGTAATAACACAGTGCACCCCATCACAGTTACTGGCATTATACTATTATATACAGTATACAGCGCCCACAGACTGTGCAGTATAGAGACAGGAGCTGCAGGGGGCAGTACAGTGCTGAGTACATGGGGTATTCTGTACAGTGCTGCAGTCTATGTGAGTGATATAGAAGTAATGGTACAGTGCACCCCATCACAGTTACTGGCATTATACTATTATATACAGTATACAGCGCCCACAGACTGTGCAGTATAGAGACAGGAGCTGCAGGGGGCAGTACAGTGCTGAGTACATGGGGTATTCTGTACAGTGCTGCAGTCTATGTGAGTGATATAGAAGTAATGGCACAGTGCACCCCATCACAGTTACTGGCATTATACTATTATATACAGTATACAGCGCCCACAGACTGTGCAGTATAGAGACAGGAGCTGCAGGGGGCAGTACAGTGCTGAGTACATGGGGTATTCTGTACAGCACTGCAGTCTATGTGAGTGATATAGAAGTAATAACACAGTGCACCCCATCACAGTTACTGGCATTATACTATTATATACAGTATACAGCGCCCACAGACTGTGCAGTATAGAGACAGGAGCTGCAGGAGGCAGTACAGTTCTGAGTACATGGGGTATTCTGTACAGCGCTGCAGTCTATGTGAGTGATATAGAAGTAATAACACAGTGCACCCCATCACAGTTACTGGCATTATACTATTATATACAGTATACAGCGCCCACAGACTGTATAGTATAGAGACAGGTGCTGCAGGGGGCAGTACAGTGCTGAGTACATGGGGTATTCTGTACAGTGCTGCAGTCTATGTGAGTGATATAGAAGTAATAACACAGTGCACCCCATCACAGTTACTGGCATTATACTATTATATACAGTATACAGCGCCCACAGACTGTGCAGTATAGAGACAGGAGCTGCAGGGGGCAGTACAGTGCTGAGTACATGGGGTATTCTGTACAGCGCTGCAGTCTATGTGAGTGATATAGAAGTAATAACACAGTGCACCCCATCACAGTTACTGGCATTATACTATTATATACAGTATACAGCGCCCACAGACTGTGCAGTATAGAGACAGGAGCTGCAGGGGGCAGTACAGTGCTGAGTACATGGGATATTCTGTACAGCGCTGCAGTCTATGTGAGTGATATAGAAGTAATAACACAGTGCACCCCATCACAGTTACTGGCATTATACTATTATATACAGTATACAGCGCCCACAGACTGTGCAGTATAGAGACAGGAGCTGCAGGAGGCAGTACAGTGCTGAGTACATGGGGTATTCTGTACAGTGCTGCAGTCTATGTGAGTGATATAGAAGTAATAACACAGTGCACCCCATCACAGTTACTGGCATTATACTATTATATACAGTATACAGCGCCCACAGACTGTGCAGTATAGAGACAGGAGCTGCAGGGGGCAGTACAGTGCTGAGTACATGGGGTATTCTGTACAGCGCTGCAGACTATGTGAGTGATATAGAAGTAATAACACAGTGCACCCCATCACAGTTACTGGCATTATACTATTATATACAGTATACAGCGCCCACAGACTGTGCAGTATAGAGACAGGAGCTGCAGGAGGCAGTACAGTGCTGAGTACATGGGGTATTCTGTACAGCGCTGCAGTCTATGTGAGTGATATAGAAGTAATAACACAGTGCACCCCATCACAGTTACTGGCATTATACTATTATATACAGTATACAGCGCCCACAGACTGTGCAGTATAGAGACAGGAGCTGCAGGGGGCAGTACAGTGCTGAGTACATGGGGGTATTCTGTACAGCGCTGCAGTCTATGTGAGTGATATAGAAGTAATAACACAGTGCACCCCATCACAGTTACTGGCATTATACTATTATATACAGTATACAGCGCCCACAGACTGTGCAGTATAGAGACAGGAGCTGCAGGGGGCAGTACAGTGCTGAGTACATGGGGTATTCTGTACAGTGCTGCAGTCTATGTGAGTGATATAGAAGTAATAACACAGTGCACCCCTTCACAGTTACTGGCATTATACTATTATATACAGTATACAGCGCCCACAGACTGTGCAGTATAGAGACAGGAGCTGCAGGGGGCAGTACAGTGCTGAGTACATGGGGTATTCTGTACAGCGCTGCAGTCTATGTGAGTGATATAGAAGTAATAACACAGTGCACCCCATCACAGTTACTGGCATTATACTATTATATACAGTATACAGCGCCCACAGACTGTGCAGTATAGAGACAGGAGCTGCAGGGGGCAGTACAGTGCTGAGTACATGGGGTATTCTGTACAGCGCTGCAGACTATGTGAGTGATATAGAAGTAATGGCACAGTGCACCCCATCACAGTTACTGGCATTATACTATTATATACAGTATACAGCGCCCACAGACTGTGCAGTATAGAGACAGGAGCTGCAGGGGGCAGTACAGTGCTGAGTACATGGGGTATTCTGTACAGTGCTGCAGTCTATGTGAGTGATATAGAAGTAATGGCACAGTGCACCCCATCACAGTTACTGGCATTATACTATTATATATAGTATACAGCTCCCACAGACTGTGCAGTATAGAGACAGGAGCTGCAGGGGGCAGTACAGTGCTGAGTACATGGGGTATTCTGTACAGTGCTGCAGTCTATGTGAGTGATATAGAAGTAATGGCACAGTGCACCCCATCACAGTTACTGGCATTATACTATTATATACAGTATACAGCGCCCACAGACTGTGCAGTATAGAGACTGGAGCTGCAGGGGGCAGTACAGTGCTGAGTACATGGGGTATTCTGTAAAGTGCTGCAGACTATGTGAGTGATATAGAAGTAATAACACAGTGCACCCCATCACAGTTACTGGCATTATACTATTATATACAGTATACAGCGCCCACAGACTGTGCAGTATAGAGACAGGAGCTGCAGGAGGCAGTACAGTGCTGAGTACATGGGGTATTCTGTACAGCGCTGCAGTCTATGTGAGTGATATAGAAGTAATAACACAGTGCACCCCATCACAGTTACTTGCATTATACTATTATATACAGTATACAGCGCCCACAGACTGTGCAGTATAGAGACAGGAGCTGCAGGGGGCAGTACAGTGCTGAGTACAGGGGGGTATTCTGTACAGTGCTGCAGTCTATGTGAGTGATATAGAAGTAATAACACAGTGCACCCCATCACAGTTACTGGCATTATACTATTATATACAGTATACAGCGCCCACAGACTGTGCAGTATAGAGACAGGAGCTGCAGGAGGCAGTACAGTGCTGAGTACATGGGGTATTCTGTACAGCGCTGCAGTCTATGTGAGTGATATAGAAGTAATGGCACAGTGCACCCCATCACAGTTACTGGCATTATACTATTATATACAGTATACAGCGCCCACAGACTGTGCAGTATAGAGACAGGAGCTGCAGGGGGCAGTACAGTGCTGAGTACATGGGGTATTCTGTACAGCGCTGCAGACTATGTGAGTGATATAGAAGTAATAACACAGTGCACCCCATCACAGTTACTTGCATTATACTATTATATACAGTATACAGCGCCCACAGACTGTGCAGTATAGAGACAGGAGCTGCAGGGGGCAGTACAGTGCTGAGTACATGGGGTATTCTGTACAGCGCTGCAGTCTATGTGAGTGATATAGAAGTAATAACACAGTGCACCCCATCACAGTTACTGGCATTATACTATTATATACAGTATACAGCGCCCACAGACTGTGCAGTATAGAGACAGGAGCTGCAGGAGGCAGTACAGTGCTGAGTACATGGGGTATTCTGTACAGCGCTGCAGTCTATGTGAGTGATATAGAAGTAATAACACAGTGCACCCCATCACAGTTACTGGCATTATACTATTATATACAGTATACAGCGCCCACAGACTGTACAGTATAGAGACAGGAGCTGCAGGGGGCAGTACAGTGCTGAGTACATGGGGTATTCTGTACAGCGCTGCAGACTATGTGAGTGATATAGAAGTAATGGTACAGTGCACCCCATCACAGTTACTGGCATTATACTATTATATACAGTATACAGCGCCCACAGACTGTGCAGTATAGAGACAGGTGCTGCAGGGGGCAGTACAGTGCTGAGTACATGGGGTATTCTGTACAGCGCTGCAGTCTATGTGAGTGATATAGAAGTAATAACACAGTGAACCCCATCACAGTTACTGGCATTATACTATTATATACAGTATACAGCGCCCACAGACTGTGCAGTATAGAGACAGGAGCTGCAGGGGGCAGTACAGTGCTGAGTACATGGGGTATTCTGTACAGCGCTGCAGTCTATGTGAGTGATATAGAAGTAATAACACAGTGCACCCCATCACAGTTACTGGCATTATACTATTATATACAGTATACAGCGCCCACAGACTGTGCAGTATAGAGACAGGAGCTGCAGGGGGCAGTACAGTGCTGAGTACATGGGGTATTCTGTACAGTGCTGCAGACTATGTGAGTGATATAGAAGTAATAACACAGTGCACCCCATCACAGTTACTGGCATTATACTATTATATACAGTATACAGCGCCCACAGACTGTGCAGTATAGAGACAGGAGCTGCAGGGGGCAGTACAGTGCTGAGTACATGGGGTATTCTGTACAGCGCTGCAGTCTATGTGAGTGATATAGAAGTAATAACACAGTGCACCCCATCACAGTTACTGGCATTATACTATTATATATAGTATACAGCGCCCACAGACTGTGCAGTATAGAGACTGGAGCTGCAGGGGGCAGTACAGTGCTGAGTACATGGGGTATTCTGTACAGTGCTGAGTACATGGGGTATTCTGTACAGTGCTGCAGTCTATTTGAGTGATATAGAAGTAATGGCACAGTGCACCCCATCACAGTTACTGGCATTATACTATTATATACAGTATACAGCGCCCACAGACTGTGCAGTATAGAGACAGGAGCTGCAGGAGGCAGTACAGTGCTGTGTACATGGGGTATTCTGTACAGCGCTGCAGTCTATGTGAGTGATATAGAAGTAATAACACAGTGCACCCCATCACAGTTACTGGCATTATACTATTATATACAGTATACAGCGCCCACAGACTGTGCAGTATAGAGACAGGAGCTGCAGGGGGCAGTACAGTGCTGAGTACATGGGGTATTCTGTACAGCGCTGCAGTCTATGTGAGTGATATAGAAGTAATGGCACAGTGCACCCCATCACAGTTACTGGCATTATACTATTATATACAGTATACAGCGCCCACAGACTGTGCAGTATAGAGACAGGAGCTGCAGGGGGCAGTACAGTGCTGAGTACATGGGGTATTCTGTACAGCGCTGCAGTCTATGTGAGTGATATAGAAGTAATAACACAGTGCACCCCATCACAGTTACTGGCATTATACTATTATATACAGTATACAGCGCCCACAGACTGTGCAGTATAGAGACAGGAGCTGCAGGGGGCAGTACAGTGCTGTGTACATGGGGGTATTCTGTACAGCGCTGCAGTCTATGTAAGTGATATAGAAGTAATAACACAGTGCACCCCATCACAGTTACTGGCATTATACTATTATATACAGTATACAGCGCCCACAGACTGTGCAGTATAGAGACAGGAGCTGCAGGGGGCAGTACAGTGCTGAGTACATGGGGTATTCTGTACAGCGCTGCAGACTATGTGAGTGATATAGAAGTAATAACACAGTGCACCCCATCACAGTTACTGGCATTATACTATTATATACAGTATACAGCGCCCACAGACTGTGCAGTATAGAGACAGGAGCTGCAGGAGGCAGTACAGTGCTGAGTACATGGGGTATTCTGTACAGTGCTGCAGTCTATGTGAGTGATATAGAAGTAATAACACAGTGCACCCCATCACAGTTACTGGCATTATACTATTATATACAGTATACAGCGCCCACAGACTGTGCAGTATAGAGACAGGAGCTGCAGGGGGCAGTACAGTGCTGAGTACATGGGGTATTCTGTACAGTGCTGCAGTCTATGTGAGTGATATAGAAGTAATAACACAGTGCACCCCATCACAGTTACTGGCATTATACTATTATATACAGTATGCAGCACCCACAGACTGTGCAGTATAGAGACAGGAGCTGCAGGGGGCAGTACAGTGCTGAGTACATGGGGTATTCTGTACAGCGCTGCAGTCTATGTGAGTGATATAGAAGTAATAACACAGTGCACCCCATCACAGTTACTGGCATTATACTATTATATACAGTATACAGCGCCCACAGACTGTGCAGTATAGAGACAGGAGCTGCAGGGGGCAGTACAGTGCTGAGTACATGGGGTATTCTGTACAGCGCTGCAGTCTATGTGAGTGATATAGAAGTAATAACACAGTGCACCCCATCACAGTTACTGGCATTATACTATTATATACAGTATACAGCGCCCACAGACTGTGCAGTATAGAGACAGGAGCTGCAGGGGGCAGTACAGTGCTGAGTACATGGGGTATTCTGTACAGTGCTGCAGACTATGTGAGTGATAAAGAAGTAATAACACAGTGCACCCCATCACAGTTACTGGCATTATACTATTATATACAGTATGCAGCACCCACAGACTGTGCAGTATAGAGACAGGAGCTGCAGGAGGCAGTACAGTGCTGAGTACATGGGGTATTCTGTACAGTGCTGCAGACTATGTGAGTGATAAAGAAGTAATAACACAGTGCACCCCATCACAGTTACTGGCATTATACTATTATATACAGTATGCAGCACCCACAGACTGTGCAGTATAGAGACAGGAGCTGCAGGGGGCAGTACAGTGCTGAGTACATGGGGTATTCTGTACAGCGCTGCAGTCTATGTGAGTGATATAGAAGTAATAACACAGTGCACCCCATCACAGTTACTGGCATTATACTATTATATACAGTATACAGCGCCCACAGACTGTGCAGTATAGAGACAGGAGCTGCAGGGGGCAGTACAGTGCTGAGTACATGGGGTATTCTGTACAGTGCTGCAGTCTATGTGAGTGATATAGAAGTAATAACACAGTGCACCCCATCACAGTTACTGGCATTATACTATTATATACAGTATACAGCGCCCACAGACTGTGCAGTATAGAGACAGGAGCTGCAGGGGGCAGTACAGTGCTGAGTACATGGGGTATTCTGTACAGCGCTGCAGACTATGTGAGTGATATAGAAGTAATGGCACAGTGCACCCCATCACAGTTACTGGCATTATACTATTATATACAGTATACAGCGCCCACAGACTGTGCAGTATAGAGACAGGAGCTGCAGGGGGCAGTACAGTGCTGAGTACATGGGGTATTCTGTACAGCGCTGCAGTCTATGTGAGTGATATAGAAGAAATAACACAGTGCACCCCATCACAGTTACTGGCATTATACTATTATATACAGTATACAGCGCCCACAGACTGTGCAGTATAGAGACAGGAGCTGCAGGGGGCAGTACAGTGCTGAGTACATGGGGTATTCTGTACAGTGCTGCAGTCTATGTGAGTGATATAGAAGTAATAACACAGTGCACCCCATCACAGTTACTGGCATTATACTATTATATACAGTATACAGCGCCCACAGACTGTGCAGTATAGAGACAGGAGCTGCAGGGGGCAGTACAGTGCTGAGTACATGGGGTATTCTGTACAGCGCTGCAGTCTATGTGAGTGATATAGAAGTAATAACACAGTGCACCCCATCACAGTTACTGGCATTATACTATTATATACAGTATACAGCGCCCACAGACTGTGCAGTATAGAGACAGGAGCTGCAGGAGGCAGTACAGTGCTGAGTACATGGGGTATTCTGTACAGCGCTGCAGTCTATGTGAGTGATATAGAAGTAATGGCACAGTGCACCCCATCACAGTTACTGGCATTATACTATTATATACAGTATACAGCGCCCACAGACTGTGCAGTATAGAGACAGGAGCTGCAGGGGGCAGTACAGTGCTGAGTACATGGGGTATTCTGTACAGTGCTGCAGACTATGTGAGTGATATAGAAGTAATAACACAGTGCACCCCATCACAGTTACTGGCATTATACTATTATATACAGTATACAGCGCCCACAGACTGTGCAGTATAGAGACAGGAGCTGCAGGGGGCAGTACAGTGCTGAGTACATGGGGTATTCTGTACAGCGCTGCAGACTATGTGAGTGATATAGAAGTAATGGCACAGTGCACCCCATCACAGTTACTGGCATTATACTATTATATACAGTATACAGCGCCCACAGACTGTGCAGTATAGAGACAGGAGCTGCAGGGGGCAGTACAGTGCTGAGTACATGGGGTATTCTGTACAGTGCTGCAGACTATGTGAGTGATATAGAAGTAATAACACAGTGCACCCCATCACAGTTACTGGCATTATACTATTATATACAGTATACAGCGCCCACAGACTGTGCAGTATAGAGACAGGAGCTGCAGGGGGCAGTACAGTGCTGAGTACATGGGGTATTCTGTACAGCGCTGCAGTCTATGTGAGTGATATAGAAGTAATAACACAGTGCACCCCATCACAGTTACTGGCATTATACTATTATATACAGTATACAGCGCCCACAGACTGTGCAGTATAGAGACAGGAGCTGCAGGGGGCAGTACAGTGCTGAGTACATGGGGTATTCTGTACAGCGCTGCAGTCTATGTGAGTGATATAGAAGTAATAACACAGTGCACCCCATCACAGTTACTGGCATTATACTATTATATACAGTATACAGCGCCCACAGACTGTGCAGTATAGAGACAGGAGCTGCAGGGGGCAGTACAGTGCTGAGTACATGGGGTATTCTGTACAGCGCTGCAGTCTATGTGAGTGATATAGAAGTAATAACACAGTGCACCCCATCACAGTTACTGGCATTATACTATTATATACAGTATACATAGCCCACAGACTGTGCAGTATAGAGACAGGAGCTGCAGGGGGCAGTACAGTGCTGAGTACATGGGGTATTCTGTACAGTGCTGCAGTCTATGTGAGTGATATAGAAGTAATAACACAGTGCACCCCATCACAGTTACTGGCATTATACTATTATATACAGTATACAGCGCCCACAGACTGTATAGTATAGAGACAGGTGCTGCAGGGGGCAGTACAGTGCTGAGTACATGGGATATTCTGTACAGCGCTGCAGTCTATGTGAGTGATATAGAAGTAATGGCACAGTGCACCCCATCACAGTTACTGGCATTATACTATTATATACAGTATACAGCGCCCACAGACTGTGCAGTATAGAGACAGGAGCTGCAGGGGGCAGTACAGTGCTGAGTACATGGGGTATTCTGTACAGTGCTGCAGTCTATGTGAGTGATATAGAAGTAATAACACAGTGCACCCCATCACAGTTACTGGCATTATACTATTATATACAGTATACAGCGCCCACAGACTGTGCAGTATAGAGACAGGAGCTGCAGGGGGCAGTACAGTGCTGAGTACATGGGGTATTCTGTACAGCGCTGCAGTCTATGTGAGTGATATAGAAGTAATAACACAGTGCACCCCATCACAGTTACTGGCATTATACTATTATATACAGTATACAGCGCCCACAGACTGTGCAGTATAGAGACAGGAGCTGCAGGGGGCAGTACAGTGCTGAGTACATGGGGTATTCTGTACAGCGCTGCAGTCTATGTGAGTGATATAGAAGTAATAACACAGTGCACCCCATCACAGTTACTGGCATTATACTATTATATACAGTATACAGCGCCCACAGACTGTGCAGTATAGAGACAGGAGCTGCAGGGGGCAGTACAGTGCTGAGTACATGGGGTATTCTGTACAGCGCTGCAGTCTATGTGAGTGATATAGAAGTAATGGCACAGTGCACCCCATCACAGTTACTGGCATTATACTATTATATACAGTATACAGCGCCCACAGACTGTGCAGTATAGAGACAGGAGCTGCAGGGGGCAGTACAGTGCTGTGTACATGGGGGTATTCTGTACAGCGCTGCAGTCTATGTAAGTGATATAGAAGTAATAACACAGTGCACCCCATCACAGTTACTGGCATTATACTATTATATACAGTATACAGCGCCCACAGACTGTGCAGTATAGAGACAGGAGCTGCAGGGGGCAGTACAGTGCTGAGTACATGGGGTATTCTGTACAGCGCTGCAGACTATGTGAGTGATATAGAAGTAATAACACAGTGCACCCCATCACAGTTACTGGCATTATACTATTATATACAGTATACAGCGCCCACAGACTGTGCAGTATAGAGACAGGAGCTGCAGGGGGCAGTACAGTGCTGAGTACATGGGGTATTCTGTACAGTGCTGCAGTCTATGTGAGTGATATAGAAGTAATAACACAGTGCACCCCATCACAGTTACTGGCATTATACTATTATATACAGTATGCAGCACCCACAGACTGTGCAGTATAGAGACAGGAGCTGCAGGGGGCAGTACAGTGCTGAGTACATGGGGTATTCTGTACAGCGCTGCAGTCTATGTGAGTGATATAGAAGTAATAACACAGTGCACCCCATCACAGTTACTGGCATTATACTATTATATACAGTATACAGCGCCCACAGACTGTGCAGTATAGAGACAGGAGCTGCAGGGGGCAGTACAGTGCTGAGTACATGGGGTATTCTGTACAGCGCTGCAGTCTATGTGAGTGATATAGAAGTAATAACACAGTGCACCCCATCACAGTTACTGGCATTATACTATTATATACAGTATACAGCGCCCACAGACTGTGCAGTATAGAGACAGGAGCTGCAGGGGGCAGTACAGTGCTGAGTACATGGGGTATTCTGTACAGCGCTGCAGTCTATGTGAGTGATATAGAAGAAATAACACAGTGCACCCCATCACAGTTACTGGCATTATACTATTATATACAGTATACAGCGCCCACAGACTGTGCAGTATAGAGACAGGAGCTGCAGGGGGCAGTACAGTGCTGAGTACATGGGGTATTCTGTACAGTGCTGCAGTCTATGTGAGTGATATAGAAGTAATAACACAGTGCACCCCATCACAGTTACTGGCATTATACTATTATATACAGTATGCAGCACCCACAGACTGTGCAGTATAGAGACAGGAGCTGCAGGGGGCAGTACAGTGCTGAGTACATGGGGTATTCTGTACAGCGCTGCAGTCTATGTGAGTGATATAGAAGTAATAACACAGTGCACCCCATCACAGTTACTGGCATTATACTATTATATACAGTATACAGCGCCCACAGACTGTGCAGTATAGAGACAGGAGCTGCAGGGGGCAGTACAGTGCTGAGTACATGGGGTATTCTGTACAGTGCTGCAGACTATGTGAGTGATATAGAAGTAATAACACAGTGCACCCCATCACAGTTACTGGCATTATACTATTATATACAGTATACAGCGCCCACAGACTGTGCAGTATAGAGACAGGAGCTGCAGGGGGCAGTACAGTGCTGAGTACATGGGGTATTCTGTACAGTGCTGCAGTCTATGTGAGTGATATAGAAGTAATAACACAGTGCACCCCATCACAGTTACTGGCATTATACTATTATATACAGTATACAGCGCCCACAGACTGTGCAGTATAGAGACAGGAGCTGCAGGGGGCAGTACAGTGCTGAGTACATGGGGTATTCTGTACAGCGCTGCAGACTATGTGAGTGATATAGAAGTAATGGCACAGTGCACCCCATCACAGTTACTGGCATTATACTATTATATACAGTATACAGCGCCCACAGACTGTGCAGTATAGAGACAGGAGCTGCAGGGGGCAGTACAGTGCTGAGTACATGGGGTATTCTGTACAGCGCTGCAGTCTATGTGAGTGATATAGAAGTAATAACACAGTGCACCCCATCACAGTTACTGGCATTATACTATTATATACAGTATACAGCGCCCACAGACTGTGCAGTATAGAGACAGGAGCTGCAGGAGGCAGTACAGTGCTGAGTACATGGGGTATTCTGTACAGCGCTGCAGTCTATGTGAGTGATATAGAAGTAATGGCACAGTGCACCCCATCACAGTTACTGGCATTATACTATTATATACAGTATACAGCGCCCACAGACTGTGCAGTATAGAGACAGGAGCTGCAGGAGGCAGTACAGTGCTGAGTACATGGGGTATTCTGTACAGCGCTGCAGTCTATGTGAGTGATATAGAAGTAATAACACAGTGCACCCCATCACAGTTACTGGCATTATACTATTATATACAGTATACAGCGCCCACAGACTGTGCAGTATAGAGACAGGTGCTGCAGGGGGCAGTACAGTGCTGAGTACATGGGGTATTCTGTACAGCGCTGCAGACTATGTGAGTGATATAGAAGTAATAACACAGTGCACCCCATCACAGTTACTGGCATTATACTATTATATACAGTATACAGCGCCCACAGACTGTGCAGTATAGAGACAGGTGCTGCAGGGGGCAGTACAGTGCTGAGTACATTGGGTATTCTGTACAGCGCTGCAGTCTATGTGAGTGATATAGAAGTAATAACACAGTGCACCACATCACAGTTACTGGCATTATACTATTATATACAGTATACAGCGCCCACAGACTGTGCAGTATAGAGACAGGAGCTGCAGGGGGCAGTACAGTGCTGAGTACATGGGGTATTCTGTACAGCGCTGCAGACTATGTGAGTGATATAGAAGTAATAACACAGTGCACCCCATCACAGTTACTGGCATTATACTATTATATACAGTATACAGCGCCCACAGACTGTGCAGTATAGAGACAGGTGCTGCAGGGGGCAGTACAGTGCTGAGTACATGGGGTATTCTGTACAGCGCTGCAGACTATGTGAGTGATATAGAAGTAATAACACAGTGCACCCCATCACAGTTACTGGCATTATACTATTATATACAGTATACAGCGCCCACAGACTGTGCAGTATAGAGACAGGAGCTGCAGGGGGCAGTACAGTGCTGAGTACATGGGGTATTCTGTACAGCGCTGCAGACTATGTGAGTGATATAGAAGTAATGGTACAGTGCACCCCATCACAGTTACTGGCATTATACTATTATATACAGTATACAGCGCCCACAGACTGTGCAGTATAGAGACAGGAGCTGCAGGGGGCAGTACAGTGCTGAGTACATGGGGTATTCTGTACAGTGCTGCAGTCTATGTGAGTGATATAGAAGTAATAACACAGTGCACCCCATCACAGTTACTGGCATTATACTATTATATACAGTATACAGCGCCCACAGACTGTGCAGTATAGAGACAGGAGCTGCAGGGGGCAGTACAGTGCTGAGTACATGGGGTATTCTGTACAGCGCTGCAGACTATGTGAGTGATAAAGAAGTAATAACACAGTGCATCCCATCACAGTTACTGGCATTATACTATTATATACAGTATACAGCGCCCACAGACTGTGCAGTATAGAGACAGGAGCTGCAGGGGGCAGTACAGTGCTGTGTACATGGGGTATTCTGTACAGTGCTGCAGACTATGTGAGTGATATAGAAGTAATAACACAGTGCACCCCATCACAGTTACTGGCATTATACTATTATATACAGTATACAGCGCCCACAGACTGTGCAGTATAGAGACAGGAGCTGCAGGGGGCAGTACAGTGCTGAGTACATGGGGTATTCTGTACAGTGCTGCAGTCTATGTGAGTGATATAGAAGTAATAACACAGTGCACCCCATCACAGTTACTGGCATTATACTATTATATACAGTATACAGCGCCCACAGACTGTGCAGTATAGAGACAGGAGCTGCAGGGGGCAGTACAGTGCTGAGTACATGGGGTATTCTGTACAGTGCTGCAGTCTATGTGAGTGATATAGAAGTAATAACACAGTGCACCCCATCACAGTTACTGGCATTATACTATTATATACAGTATACAGCGCCCACAGACTGTGCAGTATAGAGACAGGAGCTGCAGGGGGGCAGTACAGTGCTGAGTACATGGGGTATTCTGTACAGTGCTGCAGTCTATGTGAGTGATATAGAAGTAATAACACAGTGCACCCCATCACAGTTACTGGCATTATACTATTATATACAGTATACAGCGCCCACAGACTGTGCAGTATAGAGACAGGAGCTGCAGGGGGCAGTACAGTGCTGAGTACATGGGGTATTCTGTACAGCGCTGCAGTCTATGTGAGTGATATAGAAGTAATAACACAGTGCACACCATCACAGTTACTGGCATTATACTATTATATACAGTATACAGCGCCCACAGACTGTGCAGTATAGAGACAGGAGCTGCAGGGGGCAGTACAGTGCTGAGTACATGGGGTATTCTGTACAGTGCTGCAGTCTATGTGAGTGATATAGAAGTAATAACACAGTGCACCCCATCACAGTTACTGGCATTATACTATTATATACAGTATACAGCGCCCACAGACTGTGCAGTATAGAGACAGGAGCTGCAGGGGGCAGTACAGTGCTGAGTACATGGGGTATTCTGTACAGTGCTGCAGTCTATGTGAGTGATATAGAAGTAATAACACAGTGCACCCCATCACAGTTACTGGCATTATACTATTATATACAGTATACAGCGCCCACAGACTGTGCAGTATAGAGACAGGAGCTGCAGGGGGGCAGTACAGTGCTGAGTACATGGGGTATTCTGTACAGTGCTGCAGTCTATGTGAGTGATATAGAAGTAATAACACAGTGCACCCCATCACAGTTACTGGCATTATACTATTATATACAGTATACAGCGCCCACAGACTGTGCAGTATAGAGACAGGAGCTGCAGGGGGCAGTACAGTGCTGAGTACATGGGGTATTCTGTACAGTGCTGCAGACTATGTGAGTGATATAGAAGTAATAACACAGTGCACCCCATCACAGTTACTGGCATTATACTATTATATACAGTATACAGCTCCCACAGACTGTGCAGTATAGAGACAGGAGCTGCAGGGGGCAGTACAGTGCTGAGTACATGGGGTATTCTGTACAGCGCTGCAGTCTATGTGAGTGATATAGAAGTAATGGCACAGTGCACCCCATCACAGTTACTGGCATTATACTATTATATACAGTATACAGCGCCCACAGACTGTGCAGTATAGAGACAGGAGCTGCAGGGGGCAGTACAGTGCTGAGTACATGGGGTATTCTGTACAGTGCTGCAGACTATGTGAGTGATATAGAAGTAATAACACAGTGCACCCCATCACAGTTACTGGCATTATACTATTATATACAGTATACAGCTCCCACAGACTGTGCAGTATAGAGACAGGAGCTGCAGGGGGCAGTACAGTGCTGAGTACATGGGGTATTCTGTACAGCGCTGCAGTCTATGTGAGTGATATAGAAGTAATGGCACAGTGCACCCCATCACAGTTACTGGCATTATACTATTATATACAGTATACAGCGCCCACAGACTGTGCAGTATAGAGACAGGAGCTGCAGGGGGCAGTACAGTGCTGAGTACATGGGGGTATTCTGTACAGTGCTGCAGACTATGTGAGTGATATAGAAGTAATAACACAGTGCACCCCATCACAGTTACTGGCATTATACTATTATATACAGTATACAGCGCCCACAGACTGTGCAGTATAGAGACAGGAGCTGCAGGAGGCAGTACAGTGCTGAGTACATGGGGTATTCTGTACAGCGCTGCAGTCTATGTGAGTGATATAGAAGTAATAACACAGTGCACCCCATCACAGTTACTGGCATTATACTATTATATACAGTATACAGCGCCCACAGACTGTGCAGTATAGAGACAGGAGCTGCAGGGGGCAGTACAGTGCTGAGTACATGGGGTATTCTGTACAGTGCTGCAGTCTATGTGAGTGATATAGAAGTAATGGCACAGTGCACCCCATCACAGTTACTGGCATTATACTATTATATACAGTATACAGCGCCCACAGACTGTGCAGTATAGAGACAGGAGCTGCAGGGGGCAGTACAGTGCTGAGTACATGGGGTATTCTGTACAGCGCTGCAGTCTATGTGAGTGATATAGAAGTAATAACACAGTGCACCCCATCACAGTTACTGGCATTATACTATTATATACAGTATACAGCGCCCACAGACTGTGCAGTATAGAGACAGGAGCTGCAGGGGGCAGTACAGTGCTTAGTACATGGGGTATTCTGTACAGCGCTGCAGACTATGTGAGTGATATAGAAGTAATGGCACAGTGCACCCCATCACAGTTACTGGCATTATACTATTATATACAGTATACAGCGCCCACAGACTGTGCAGTATAGAGACAGGAGCTGCAGGGGGCAGTACAGTGCTGAGTACATGGGGTATTCTGTACAGTGCTGCAGTCTATGTGAGTGATATAGAAGTAATAACACAGTGC
This sequence comes from Pseudophryne corroboree, assembly GCF_028390025.1. Taxonomy (NCBI): domain Eukaryota; kingdom Metazoa; phylum Chordata; class Amphibia; order Anura; family Myobatrachidae; genus Pseudophryne; species Pseudophryne corroboree. Next base: position 51,832 of record NW_026968769.1, read on the forward strand.
ACCCCATCACAGTTACTGACATTATACTATTATATACAGTATACAGCGCCCACAGACTGTGCAGTATAGAGACAGGAGCTGCAGGGGGCAGTACAGTGCTGAGTACATGGGGTATTCTGTACAGCGCTGCAGTCTATGTGAGTGATATAGAAGTAATAACACAGTGCACCCCATCACAGTTACTGGCATTATACTATTATATACAGTATACAGCGCCCACAGACTGTGCAGTATAGAGACAGGAGCTGCAGGGGGCAGTACAGTGCTGAGTACATGGGGTATTCTGTACAGTGCTGCAGTCTATGTGAGTGATATAGAAGTAATAACACAGTGCACCCCATCACAGTTACTGGCATTATACTATTATATACAGTATACAGCGCCCACAGACTGTGCAGTATAGAGACAGGAGCTGCAGGGGGCAGTACAGTGCTGAGTACATGGGGGTATTCTGTACAGCGCTGCAGTCTATGTGAGTGATATAGAAGTAATAACACAGTGCACCCCATCACAGTTACTGGCATTATACTATTATATACAGTATACAGCGCCCACAGACTGTGCAGTATAGAGACAGGAGCTGCAGGGGGCAGTACAGTGCTGAGTACATGGGGTATTCTGTACAGTGCTGCAGTCTATGTGAGTGATATAGAAGTAATAACACAGTGCACCCCATCACAGTTACTGGCATTATACTATTATATACAGTATACAGCGCCCACAGACTGTGCAGTATAGAGACAGGAGCTGCAGGGGGCAGTACAGTGCTGAGTACATGGGGTATTCTGTACAGTGCTGCAGTCTATGTGAGTGATATAGAAGTAATAACACAGTGCACCCCATCACAGTTACTGGCATTATACTATTATATACAGTATACAGCGCCCACAGACTGTGCAGTATAGAGACAGGAGCTGCAGGGGGCAGTACAGTGCTGAGTACATGGGGTATTCTGTACAGCGCTGCAGTCTATGTGAGTGATATAGAAGTAATAACACAGTGCACCCCATCACAGTTACTGGCATTATACTATTATATACAGTATACAGCGCCCACAGACTGTGCAGTATAGAGACAGGAGCTGCAGGGGGCAGTACAGTGCTGAGTACATGGGGTATTCTGTACAGCGCTGCAGTCTATGTGAGTGATATAGAAGTAATAACACAGTGCACCCCATCACAGTTACTGGCATTATACTATTATATACAGTATACAGCGCCCACAGACTGTGCAGTATAGAGACAGGAGCTGCAGGGGGCAGTACAGTGCTGAGTACATGGGGTATTCTGTACAGTGCTGCAGTCTATGTGAGTGATATAGAAGAAATAACACAGTGCACCCCATCACAGTTACTGGCATTATACTATTATATACAGTATACAGCGCCCACAGACTGTGCAGTATAGAGACAGGAGCTGCAGGGGGCAGTACAGTGCTGTGTACATGGGGGTATTCTGTACAGCGCTGCAGTCTATGTAAGTGATATAGAAGTAATAACACAGTGCACCCCATCACAGTTACTGGCATTATACTATTATATATAGTATACAGCGCCCACAGACTGTACAGTATAGAGACAGGAGCTGCAGGGGGCAGTACAGTGCTGAGTACATGGGGTATTCTGTACAGCGCTGCAGTCTATGTAAGTGATATAGAAGTAATAACACAGTGCACCCCATCACAGTTACTGGCATTATACTATTATATACAGTATACAGCGCCCACAGACTGTGCAGTATAGAGACAGGAGCTGCAGGGGGCAGTACAGTGCTGAGTACATGGGGTATTCTGTACAGCGCTGCAGTCTATGTGAGTGATATAGAAGTAATAACACAGTGCACCCCATCACAGTTACTGGCATTATACTATTATATACAGTATACAGCGCCCACAGACTGTGCAGTATAGAGACAGGAGCTGCAGGGGGCAGTACAGTGCTGAGTACATGGGGTATTCTGTACAGTGCTGCAGACTATGTGAGTGATATAGAAGTAATAACACAGTGCACCCCATCACAGTTACTGGCATTATACTATTATATACAGCATACAGCGCCCACAGACTGTGCAGTATAGAGACAGGAGCTGCAGGGGGCAGTACAGTGCTGAGTACATGGGGTATTCTGTACAGTGCTGCAGTCTATGTGAGTGATATAGAAGTAATAACACAGTGCACCCCATCACAGTTACTGGCATTATACTATTATATACAGTATACAGCGCCCACAGACTGTGCAGTATAGAGACAGGTGCTGCAGGGGGCAGTACAGTGCTGAGTACATGGGGTATTCTGTACAGTGCTGCAGTCTATGTGAGTGATATAGAAGTAATAACACAGTGCACCCCATCACAGTTACTGGCATTATACTATTATATACAGTATACAGCGCCCACAGACTGTGCAGTATAGAGACAGGAGCTGCAGGGGGCAGTACAGTGCTGAGTACATGGGGTATTCTGTACAGCGCTGCAGACTATGTGAGTGATATAGAAGTAATGGCACAGTGCACCCCATCACAGTTACTGGCATTATACTATTATATACAGTATACAGCGCCCACAGACTGTGCAGTATAGAGACAGGAGCTGCAGGGGGCAGTACAGTGCTGAGTACATGGGGTATTCTGTACAGCGCTGCAGTCTATGTGAGTGATATAGAAGAAATAACACAGTGCACCCCATCACAGTTACTGGCATTATACTATTATATACAGTATACAGCGCCCACAGACTGTGCAGTATAGAGACAGGAGCTGCAGGAGGCAGTACAGTGCTGAGTACATGGGGTATTCTGTACAGCGCTGCAGTCTATGTGAGTGATATAGAAGTAATAACACAGTGCACCCCATCACAGTTACTGGCATTATACTATTATATACAGTATACAGCGCCCACAGACTGTGCAGTATAGAGACAGGAGCTGCAGGGGGCAGTACAGTGCTGAGTACATGGGGTATTCTGTACAGCGCTGCAGACTATGTGAGTGATATAGAAGTAATAACACAGTGCACCCCATCACAGTTACTGGCATTATACTATTATATACAGTATACAGCGCCCACAGACTGTGCAGTATAGAGACAGGTGCTGCAGGGGGCAGTACAGTGCTGAGTACATGGGGTATTCTGTACAGCGCTGCAGACTATGTGAGTGATATAGAAGTAATAACACAGTGCACCCCATCACAGTTACTGGCATTATACTATTATATACAGTATACAGCGCCCACAGACTGTACAGTATAGAGACAGGAGCTGCAGGGGGCAGTACAGTGCTGAGTACATGGGGTATTCTGTACAGCGCTGCAGACTATGTGAGTGATATAGAAGTAATAACACAGTGCACCCCATCACAGTTACTGGCATTATACTATTATATACAGTATACAGCGCCCACAGACTGTGCAGTATAGAGACAGGAGCTGCAGGGGGCAGTACAGTGCTGAGTACATGGGGTATTCTGTACAGCGCTGCAGTCTATGTGAGTGATATAGAAGTAATAACACAGTGCACCCCATCACAGTTACTGGCATTATACTATTATATACAGTATACAGCGCCCACAGACTGTGCAGTATAGAGACAGGAGCTGCAGGAGGCAGTACAGTGCTGAGTACATGGGGTATTCTGTACAGCGCTGCAGTCTATGTGAGTGATATAGAAGTAATAACACAGTGCACCCCATCACAGTTACTGGCATTATACTATTATATACAGTATACAGCGCCCACAGACTGTGCAGTATAGAGACAGGAGCTGCAGGGGGCAGTACAGTGCTGAGTACATGGGGTATTCTGTACAGCGCTGCAGACTATGTGAGTGATATAGAAGTAATAACACAGTGCACCCCATCACAGTTACTGGCATTATACTATTATATACAGTATACAGCGCCCACAGACTGTGCAGTATAGAGACAGGTGCTGCAGGGGGCAGTACAGTGCTGAGTACATGGGGTATTCTGTACAGCGCTGCAGACTATGTGAGTGATATAGAAGTAATAACACAGTGCACCCCATCACAGTTACTGGCATTATACTATTATATACAGTATACAGCGCCCACAGACTGTACAGTATAGAGACAGGAGCTGCAGGGGGCAGTACAGTGCTGAGTACATGGGGTATTCTGTACAGCGCTGCAGACTATGTGAGTGATATAGAAGTAATAACACAGTGCACCCCATCACAGTTACTGGCATTATACTATTATATACAGTATACAGCGCCCACAGACTGTGCAGTATAGAGACAGGAGCTGCAGGGGGCAGTACAGTGCTGAGTACATGGGGTATTCTGTACAGCGCTGCAGTCTATGTGAGTGATATAGAAGTAATAACACAGTGCACCCCATCACAGTTACTGGCATTATACTATTATATACAGTATACAGCGCCCACAGACTGTGCAGTATAGAGACAGGAGCTGCAGGGGGCAGTACAGTGCTGAGTACATGGGGTATTCTGTACAGTGCTGCAGTCTATGTGAGTGATATAGAAGTAATGGCACAGTGCACCCCATCACAGTTACTGGCATTATACTATTATATACAGTATGCAGCACCCACATACTGTGCAGTATAGAGACAGGAGCTGCAGGAGGCAGTACAGTGCTGAGCACATGGGGTATTCTGTACAGTGCTGCAGTCTATTTGAGTGATATAGAAGTAATAACACAGTGCACCCCATCACAGTTACTGGCATTATACTATTATATACAGTATACAGCGCCCACAGACTGTGCAGTATAGAGACAGGAGCTGCAGGGGGCAGTACAGTGCTGTGTACATGGGGTATTCTGTACAGTGCTGCAGACTATGTGAGTGATATAGAAGTAATAACACAGTGCACCCCATCACAGTTACTGGCATTATACTATTATATACAGTATACAGCGCCCACAGACTGTGCAGTATAGAGACAGGAGCTGCAGGGGGCAGTACAGTGCTGAGTACATGGGGTATTCTGTACAGTGCTGCAGTCTATGTGAGTGATATAGAAGTAATAACACAGTGCACCCCATCACAGTTACTGGCATTATACTATTATATACAGTATACAGCGCCCACAGACTGTGCAGTATAGAGACAGGAGCTGCAGGGGGCAGTACAGTGCTGAGTACATGGGGTATTCTGTACAGTGCTGCAGTCTATTTGAGTGATATAGAAGTAATAACACAGTGCACCCTATCACAGTTACTGGCATTATACTATTATATACAGTATACAGCGCCCACAGACTGTGCAGTATAGAGACAGGAGCTGCAGGGGGGCAGTACAGTGCTGAGTACATGGGGTATTCTGTACAGTGCTGCAGTCTATGTGAGTGATATAGAAGTAATAACACAGTGCACCCCATCACAGTTACTGGCATTATACTATTATATACAGTATACAGCGCCCACAGACTGTGCAGTATAGAGACAGGAGCTGCAGGGGGGCAGTACAGTGCTGAGTACATGGGGTATTCTGTACAGTGCTGCAGTCTATGTGAGTGATATAGAAGTAATAACACAGTGCACCCCATCACAGTTACTGGCATTATACTATTATATACAGTATACAGCGCCCACAGACTGTGCAGTATAGAGACAGGAGCTGCAGGGGGGCAGTACAGTGCTGAGTACATGGGGTATTCTGTACAGTGCTGCAGTCTATGTGAGTGATATAGAAGTAATAACACAGTGCACCCCATCACAGTTACTGGCATTATACTATTATATACAGTATACAGCGCCCACAGACTGTGCAGTATAGAGACAGGAGCTGCAGGGGGCAGTACAGTGCTGAGTACATGGGGTATTCTGTACAGTGCTGCAGTCTATGTGAGTGATATAGAAGTAATAACACAGTGCACCCCATCACAGTTACTGGCATTATACTATTATATACAGTATACAGCGCCCACAGACTGTGCAGTATAGAGACAGGAGCTGCAGGGGGCAGTACAGTGCTGAGTACATGGGGTATTCTGTACAGCGCTGCAGTCTATGTGAGTGATATAGAAGTAATGGCACAGTGCACCCCATCACAGTTACTGGCATTATACTATTATATACAGTATACAGCGCCCACATACTGTGCAGTATAGAGACAGGAGCTGCAGGGGGCAGTACAGTGCTGAGTACATGGGGTATTCTGTACAGCGCTGCAGTCTATGTGAGTGATATAGAAGTAATAACACAGTGCACCCCATCACAGTTACTGGCATTATACTATTATATACAGTATACAGCGCCCACAGACTGTGCAGTATAGAGACAGGAGCTGCAGGGGGCAGTACAGTGCTGAGTACATGGGGGTATTCTGTACAGTGCTGCAGACTATGTGAGTGATATAGAAGTAATAACACAGTGCACCCCATCACAGTTACTGGCATTATACTATTATATACAGTATACAGCGCCCACAGACTGTGCAGTATAGAGACAGGAGCTGCAGGGGGCAGTACAGTGCTGAGTACATGGGGTATTCTGTACAGTGCTGCAGTCTATGTGAGTGATATAGAAGTAATGGCACAGTGCACCCCATCACAGTTACTGGCATTATACTATTATATACAGTATACAGCGCCCACAGACTGTGCAGTATAGAGACAGGAGCTGCAGGGGGCAGTACAGTGCTGAGTACATGGGGTATTCTGTACAGCGCTGCAGACTATGTGAGTGATATAGAAGTAATAACACAGTGCACCCCATCACAGTTACTGGCATTATACTATTATATACAGTATACAGCGCCCACAGACTGTGCAGTATAGAGACAGGAGCTGCAGGGGGCAGTACAGTGCTGAGTACATGGGGTATTCTGTACAGCGCTGCAGTCTATGTGAGTGATATAGAAGTAATAACACAGTGCACCCCATCACAGTTACTGGCATTATACTATTATATACAGTATACAGCGCCCACAGACTGTGCAGTATAGAGACAGGAGCTGCAGGGGGCAGTACAGTGCTGAGTACATGGGGGTATTCTGTACAGTGCTGCAGTCTATGTGAGTGATATAGAAGTAATAACACAGTGCACCCCATCACAGTTACTGGCATTATACTATTATATACAGTATACATAGCCCACAGACTGTGCAGTATAGAGACAGGAGCTGCAGGGGGCAGTACAGTGCTTAGTACATGGGGTATTCTGTACAGCGCTGCAGACTATGTGAGTGATATAGAAGTAATGGCACAGTGCACCCCATCACAGTTACTGGCATTATACTATTATATACAGTATACAGCGCCCACAGACTGTGCAGTATAGAGACAGGAGCTGCAGGAGGCAGTACAGTGCTGAGTACATGGGGTATTCTGTACAGTGCTGAGTACATGGGGTATTCTGTACAGTGCTGCAGTCTATGTGAGTGATATAGAAGTAATAACACAGTGCACCCCATCACAGTTACTGGCATTATACTATTATATACAGTATACAGCGCCCACAGACTGTGCAGTATAGAGACAGGAGCTGCAGGGGGCAGTACAGTGCTGAGTACATGGGGTATTCTGTACAGCGCTGCAGTCTATGTGAGTGATATAGAAGAAATAACACAGTGCACCCCATCACAGTTACTGGCATTATACTATTATATACAGTATGCAGCGGCGCGCCCACAGACTGTGCAGTATAGAGACAGGAGCTGCAGGGGGCAGTACAGTGCTGAGTACATGGGGTATTCTGTACAGCGCTGCAGACTATGTGAGTGATATAGAAGTAATAACACAGTGCACCCCATCACAGTTACTGGCATTATACTATTATATACAGTATACAGCGCCCACAGACTGTGCAGTATAGAGACAGGAGCTGCAGGGGGCAGTACAGTGCTGAGTACATGGGGTATTCTGTACAGCGCTGCAGTCTATGTGAGTGATATAGAAGTAATAACACAGTGCACCCCATCACAGTTACTGGCATTATACTATTATATACAGTATACAGCGCCCACAGACTGTGCAGTATATAGACAGGAGCTGCAGGGGGCAGTACAGTGCTGAGTACATGGGGTATTCTGTACAGTGCTGCAGTCTATGTGAGTGATATAGAAGTAATAACACAGTGCACCCCATCACAGTTACTGGCAATATACTATTATATACAGTATACAGCGCCCACAGACTGTGCAGTATAGAGACAGGAGCTGCAGGGGGCAGTACAGTGCTGAGTACATGGGGTATTCTGTACAGCGCTGCAGACTATGTGAGTGATATAGAAGTAATAACACAGTGCACCCCATCACAGTTACTGGCATTATACTATTATATACAGTATACAGCGCCCACAGACTGTGCAGTATAGAGACAGGTGCTGCAGGGGGCAGTACAGTGCTGAGTACATGGGGTATTCTGTACAGCGCTGCAGACTATGTGAGTGATATAGAAGTAATAACACAGTGCACCCCATCACAGTTACTGGCATTATACTATTATATACAGTATACAGCGCCCACAGACTGTGCAGTATAGAGACAGGAGCTGCAGGGGGCAGTACAGTGCTGAGTACATGGGGTATTCTGTACAGCGCTGCAGACTATGTGAGTGATATAGAAGTAATAACACAGTGCACCCCATCACAGTTACTGGCATTATACTATTATATACAGTATACAGCGCCCACAGACTGTGCAGTATAGAGACAGGTGCTGCAGGGGGCAGTACAGTGCTGAGTACATGGGGTATTCTGTACAGCGCTGCAGTCTATGTGAGTGATATAGAAGTAATAACACAGTGCACCCCATCACAGTTACTGGCAATATACTATTATATACAGTATACAGCGCCCACAGACTGTGCAGTATAGAGACAGGAGCTGCAGGGGGCAGTACAGTGCTGAGTACATGGGGTATTCTGTACAGTGCTGCAGTCTATGTGAGTGATATAGAAGTAATAACACAGTGCACCCCATCACAGTTACTGGCATTATACTATTATATACAGTATGCAGCACCCACAGACTGTGCAGTATAGAGACAGGAGCTGCAGGGGGCAGTACAGTGCTGAGTACATGGGGTATTCTGTACAGCGCTGCAGTCTATGTGAGTGATATAGAAGTAATAACACAGTGCACCCCATCACAGTTACTGGCATTATACTATTATATACAGTATGCAGCACCCACAGACTGTGCAGTATAGAGACAGGAGCTGCAGGGGGCAGTACAGTGCTGAGTACATGGGGTATTCTGTACAGCGCTGCAGTCTATGTGAGTGATATAGAAGTAATAACACAGTGCACCCCATCACAGTTACTGGCATTATACTATTATATACAGTATACAGCGCCCACAGACTGTGCAGTATAGAGACAGGAGCTGCAGGGGGCAGTACAGTGCTGAGTACATGGGGTATTCTGTACAGCGCTGCAGTCTATGTGAGTGATATAGAAGTAATGGCACAGTGCACCCCATCACAGTTACTGGCATTATACTATTATATACAGTATACATAGCCCACAGACTGTGCAGTATATAGACAGGAGCTGCAGGGGGCAGTACAGTGCTGAGTACATGGGGTATTCTGTACAGTGCTGCAGACTATGTGAGTGATATAGAAGTAATAACACAGTGCACCCCATCACAGTTACTGGCATTATACTATTATATACAGTATACAGCGCCCACAGACTGTGCAGTATAGAGACAGGAGCTGCAGGGGGCAGTACAGTGCTGAGTACATGGGGTATTCTGTACAGTGCTGCAGTCTATGTGAGTGATATAGAAGTAATAACACAGTGCACCCCATCACAGTTACTGGCATTATACTATTATATACAGTATACAGCTCCCACAGACTGTGCAGTATAGAGACAGGAGCTGCAGGGGGCAGTACAGTGCTGAGTACATGGGGTATTCTGTACAGCGCTGCAGTCTATGTGAGTGATATAGAAGTAATAACACAGTGCACCCCATCACAGTTACTGGCATTATACTATTATATACAGTATACAGCGCCCACAGACTGTGCAGTATAGAGACAGGAGCTGCAGGGGGCAGTACAGTGCTGAGTACATGGGGTATTCTGTACAGCGCTGCAGTCTATGTGAGTGATATAGAAGTAATAACACAGTGCACCCCATCACAGTTACTGGCATTATACTATTATATACAGTATACAGCGCCCACAGACTGTGCAGTATAGAGACAGGAGCTGCAGGGGGCAGTACAGTGCTGAGTACATGGGGTATTCTGTACAGCGCTGCAGTCTATGTGAGTGATATAGAAGTAATGGCACAGTGCACCCCATCACAGTTACTGGCATTATACTATTATATACAGTATACAGTGCCCACAGACTGTGCAGTATAGAGACAGGAGCTGCAGGGGGCAGTACAGTGCTGAGTACATGGGGTATTCTGTACAGCGCTGCAGTCTATGTGAGTGATATAGAAGTAATGGCACAGTGCACCCCATCACAGTTACTGGCATTATACTATTATATACAGTATACAGCGCCCACAGACTGTGCAGTATAGAGACAGGAGCTGCAGGAGGCAGTACAGTGCTGAGCACATGGGGTATTCTGTACAGTGCTGCAGTCTATGTGAGTGATATAGAAGTAATAACACAGTGCACCCCATCACAGTTACTGGCATTATACTATTATATACAGTATACAGCGCCCACAGACTGTGCAGTATAGAGACAGGAGCTGCAGGGGGCAGTACAGTGCTGAGTACATGGGGGTATTCTGTACAGTGCTGCAGTCTATGTGAGTGATATAGAAGTAATAACACAGTGCACCCCATCACAGTTACTGGCATTATACTATTATATACAGTATACAGCGCCCACATACTGTGCAGTATAGAGACAGGAGCTGCAGGAGGCAGTACAGTGCTGAGCACATGGGGTATTCTGTACAGTGCTGCAGTCTATGTGAGTGATATAGAAGTAATAACACAGTGCACCCCATCACAGTTACTGGCATTATACTATTATATACAGTATACAGCGCCCACAGACTGTGCAGTATAGAGACAGGAGCTGCAGGGGGCAGTACAGTGCTGAGTACATGGGGTATTCTGTACAGCGCTGCAGTCTATGTGAGTGATATAGAAGTAATAACACAGTGCACCCCATCACAGTTACTGGCATTATACTATTATATACAGTATACAGCGCCCACAGACTGTGCAGTATAGAGACAGGAGCTGCAGGGGGCAGTACAGTGCTGAGTACATGGGGTATTCTGTACAGCGCTGCAGTCTATGTGAGTGATATAGAAGTAATAACACAGTGCACCCCATCACAGTTACTGGCATTATACTATTATATACAGTATACATAGCTTACAGACTGTGCAGTATAGAGACAGGAGCTGCAGGGGGCAGTACAGTGCTGAGTACATGGGGTATTCTGTACAGCGCTGCAGTCTATGTGAGTGATATAGAAGTAATAACACAGTGCACCCCATCACAGTTACTGGCATTATACTATTATATACAGTATACAGCGCCCACAGACTGTGCAGTATAGAGACAGGAGCTGCAGGGGGCAGTACAGTGCTGAGTACATGGGGTATTCTGTACAGTGCTGCAGACTATGTGAGTGATATAGAAGTAATAACACAGTGCACCCCATCACAGTTACTGGCATTATACTATTATATACAGTATACAGCGCCCACAGACTGTGCAGTATAGAGACAGGAGCTGCAGGGGGCAGTACAGTGCTGAGTACATGGGGTATTCTGTACAGCGCTGCAGTCTATGTGAGTGATATAGAAGTAATAACACAGTGCACCCCATCACAGTTACTGGCATTATACTATTATATACAGTATACAGCGCCCACAGACTGTGCAGTATAGAGACAGGAGCTGCAGGAGGCAGTACAGTGCTGAGTACATGGGGTATTCTGTACAGTGCTGCAGTCTATGTGAGTGATATAGAAGTAATAAAACAGTGCACCCCATCACAGTTACTGGCATTATACTATTATATACAGTATACAGCGCCCACAGACTGTGCAGTATAGAGACAGGAGCTGCAGGGGGCAGTACAGTGCTGAGTACATGGGGTATTCTGTACAGCGCTGCAGACTATGTGAGTGATATAGAAGTAATAACACAGTGCACCCCATCACAGTTACTGGCATTATACTGTTATATACAGTATACAGCGCCCACAGACTGTGCAGTATAGAGACAGGAGCTGCAGGGGGCAGTACAGTGCTGAGTACATGGGGTATTCTGTACAGCGCTGCAGTCTATGTGAGTGATATAGAAGTAATAACACAGTGCACCCCATCACAGTTACTGGCATTATACTATTATATACAGTATACAGCGCCCACAGACTGTGCAGTATAGAGACAGGAGCTGCAGGAGGCAGTACAGTGCTGAGTACATGGGGTATTCTGTACAGTGCTGCAGTCTATGTGAGTGATATAGAAGTAATAAAACAGTGCACCCCATCACAGTTACTGGCATTATACTATTATATACAGTATACAGCGCCCACAGACTGTGCAGTATAGAGACAGGAGCTGCAGGGGGCAGTACAGTGCTGAGTACATGGGGTATTCTGTACAGCACTGCAGTCTATGTGAGTGATATAGAAGTAATAACACAGTGCACCCCATCACAGTTACTGGCATTATACTATTATATACAGTATACAGCGCCCACAGACTGTGCAGTATAGAGACAGGAGCTGCAGGGGGCAGTACAGTGCTGAGTACATGGGGTATTCTGTACAGCGCTGCAGTCTATGTGAGTGATATAGAAGTAATAACACAGTGCACCCCATCACAGTTACTGGCATTATACTATTATATACAGTATACAGCGCCCACAGACTGTGCAGTATAGAGACAGGAGCTGCAGGGGGCAGTACAGTGCTGAGTACATGGGGTATTCTGTACAGCGCTGCAGTCTATGTGAGTGATATAGAAGTAATAACACAGTGCACCCCTTCACAGTTACTGGCATTATACTATTATATACAGTATACAGCGCCCACAGACTGTGCAGTATAGAGACAGGAGCTGCAGGGGGCAGTACAGTGCTGAGTACATGGGGTATTCTGTACAGCGCTGCAGTCTATGTGAGTGATATAGAAGTAATAACACAGTGCACCCCTTCACAGTTACTGGCATTATACTATTATATACAGTATACAGCGCCCACAGACTGTGCAGTATAGAGACAGGAGCTGCAGGGGGCAGTACAGTGCTGAGTACATGGGGTATTCTGTACAGTGCTGCAGACTATGTGAGTGATATAGAAGTAATAACACAGTGCACCCCATCACAGTTACTGGCATTATACTATTATATACAGTATACAGCGCCCACAGACTGTGCAGTATAGAGACAGGAGCTGCAGGGGGCAGTACAGTGCTGAGTACATGGGGTATTCTGTACAGCGCTGCAGTCTATGTGAGTGATATAGAAGTAATAACACAGTGCACCCCATCACAGTTACTGGCATTATACTATTATATACAGTATACAGCGCCCACAGACTGTGCAGTATAGAGACAGGAGCTGCAGGGGGCAGTACAGTGCTGAGTACATGGGGTATTCTGTACAGCGCTGCAGACTATGTGAGTGATATAGAAGTAATAACACAGTGCACCCCATCACAGTTACTGGCATTATACTATTATATACAGTATACAGCGCCCACAGACTGTGCAGTATAGAGACAGGAGCTGCAGGGGGCAGTACAGTGCTGAGTACATGGGGTATTCTGTACAGTGCTGCAGTCTATGTGAGTGATATAGAAGTAATAACACAGTGCACCCCATCACAGTTACTGGCATTATACTATTATATACAGTATACAGCGCCCACAGACTGTATAGTATAGAGACAGGTGCTGCAGGGGGCAGTACAGTGCTGAGTACATGGGGTATTCTGTACAGTGCTGCAGTCTATGTGAGTGATATAGAAGTAATAACACAGTGCACCCCATCACAGTTACTGGCATTATACTATTATATACAGTATACAGCGCCCACAGACTGTATAGTATAGAGACAGGTGCTGCAGGGGGCAGTACAGTGCTGAGTACATGGGGGTATTCTGTACAGTGCTGCAGTCTATGTGAGTGATATAGAAGTAATAACACAGTGCACCCCATCACAGTTACTGGCATTATACTATTATATACAGTATACAGCGCCCACAGACTGTGCAGTATAGAGACAGGAGCTGCAGGAGGCAGTACAGTGCTGAGTACATGGGGTATTCTGTACAGTGCTGAGTACATGGGGGTATTCTGTACAGCGCTGCAGTCTATGTGAGTGATATAGAAGTAATAACACAGTGCACCCCATCACAGTTACTGGCATTATACTATTATATACAGTATACAGCGCCCACAGACTGTGCAGTATAGAGACAGGAGCTGCAGGGGGCAGTACAGTGCTGTGTACATGGGGTATTCTGTACAGTGCTGTGTACATGGGGGTATTCTGTACAGCGCTGCAGTCTATGTGAGTGATATAGAAGTAATAACACAGTGCACCCCATCACAGTTACTGGCATTATACTATTATATACAGTATACAGCGCCCACAGACTGTGCAGTATAGAGACAGGAGCTGCAGGGGGCAGTACAGTGCTGTGTACATGGGGGTATTCTGTACAGCGCTGCAGTCTATGTGAGTGATATAGAAGTAATAACACAGTGCACCCCATCACAGTTACTGGCATTATACTATTATATATAGTATACAGCGCCCACAGACTGTACAGTATAGAGACAGGAGCTGCAGGGGGCAGTACAGTGCTGAGTACATGGGGGTATTCTGTACAGTGCTGCAGTCTATGTGAGTGATATAGAAGTAATAACACAGTGCACCCCATCACAGTTACTGGCATTATACTATTATATACAGTATACAGCGCCCACAGACTGTGCAGTATAGAGACAGGAGCTGCAGGGGGCAGTACAGTGCTGTGTACATGGGGGTATTCTGTACAGCGCTGCAGTCTATGTGAGTGATATAGAAGTAATAACACAGTGCACCCCATCACAGTTACTGGCATTATACTATTATATATAGTATACAGCGCCCACAGACTGTACAGTATAGAGACAGGAGCTGCAGGGGGCAGTACAGTGCTGAGTACATGGGGGTATTCTGTACAGTGCTGCAGTCTATGTGAGTGATATAGAAGTAATAACACAGTGCACCCCATCACAGTTACTGGCATTATACTATTATATACAGTATACAGCGCCCACAGACTGTGCAGTATAGAGACAGGAGCTGCAGGGGGCAGTACAGTGCTGAGTACATGGGGTATTCTGTACAGCGCTGCAGTCTATGTGAGTGATATAGAAGTAATAACACAGTGCACCCCATCACAGTTACTGGCATTATACTATTATATACAGTATACAGCGCCCACATACTGTGCAGTATAGAGACAGGAGCTGCAGGGGGCAGTACAGTGCTGAGTACATGGGGTATTCTGTACAGTGCTGCAGTCTATGTGAGTGATATAGAAGAAATAACACAGTGCACCCCATCACAGTTACTGGCATTATACTATTATATACAGTATACAGCGCCCACATACTGTGCAGTATAGAGACAGGAGCTGCAGGGTGCAGTACAGTGCTGAGTACATGGGGTATTCTGTACAGTGCTGCAGACTATGTGAGTGATATAGAAGTAATAACACAGTGCACCCCATCACAGTTACTGGCATTATACTATTATATACAGTATACAGCGCCCACAGACTGTGCAGTATAGAGACAGGAGCTGCAGGGGGCAGTACAGTGCTGAGTACATGGGGTATTCTGTACAGTGCTGCAGTCTATGTGAGTGATATAGAAGTAATAACACAGTGCACCCCATCACAGTTACTGGCATTATACTATTATATACAGTATACAGCGCCCACAGACTGTGCAGTATAGAGACAGGAGCTGCAGGGGGCAGTACAGTGCTGAGTACATGGGGTATTCTGTACAGCGCTGCAGACTATGTGAGTGATATAGAAGTAATAACACAGTGCACCCTATCACAGTTACTGGCATTATACTATTATATACAGTATACAGCGCCCACAGACTGTGCAGTATAGAGACAGGAGCTGCAGGGGGCAGTACAGTGCTGAGTACATGGGGTATTCTGTACAGCGCTGCAGTCTATGTGAGTGATATAGAAGTAATAACACAGTGCACCCCATCACAGTTACTGGCATTATACTATTATATACAGTATACAGCGCCCACAGACTGTGCAGTATGGAGACAGGAGCTGCAGGAGGCAGTACAGTGCTGAGTACATGGGGTATTCTGTACAGCGCTGCAGTCTATGTGAGTGATATAGAAGTAATGGCACAGTGCACCCCATCACAGTTACTGGCATTATACTATTATATACAGTATACAGCGCCCACAGACTGTGCAGTATAGAGACAGGAGCTGCAGGGGGCAGTACAGTGCTGAGTACATGGGGTATTCTGTACAGCGCTGCAGTCTATGTGAGTGATATAGAAGTAATAACACAGTGCACCCCATCACAGTTACTGGCATTATACTATTATATACAGTATACAGCGCCCACAGACTGTGCAGTATGGAGACAGGAGCTGCAGGAGGCAGTACAGTGCTGAGTACATGGGGTATTCTGTACAGCGCTGCAGTCTATGTGAGTGATATAGAAGTAATGGCACAGTGCACCCCATCACAGTTACTGGCATTATACTATTATATACAGTATACAGCGCCCACAGACTGTACAGTATAGAGACAGGAGCTGCAGGGGGCAGTACAGTGCTGAGTACATGGGGTATTCTGTACAGCGCTGCAGACTATGTGAGTGATATAGAAGTAATAACACAGTGCACCCCATCACAGTTACTGGCATTATACTATTATATACAGTATACAGCGCCCACAGACTGTGCAGTATAGAGACAGGAGCTGCAGGGGGCAGTACAGTGCTGAGTACATGGGGTATTCTGTACAGCGCTGCAGTCTATGTGAGTGATATAGAAGTAATGGTACAGTGCACCCCATCACAGTTACTGGCATTATACTATTATATACAGTATACAGCGCCCACAGACTGTGCAGTATAGAGACAGGAGCTGCAGGGGGCAGTACAGTGCTGAGTACATGGGGTATTCTGTACAGCGCTGCAGTCTATGTGAGTGATATAGAAGTAATGGCACAGTGCACCCCATCACAGTTACTGGCATTATACTATTATATACAGTATACAGCGCCCACAGACTGTGCAGTATAGAGACAGGAGCTGCAGGGGGCAGTACAGTGCTGAGTACATGGGGTATTCTGTACAGCGCTGCAGTCTATGTGAGTGATATAGAAGTAATGGCACAGTGCACCCCATCACAGTTACTGGCATTATACTATTATATACAGTATACAGCGCCCACAGACTGTGCAGTATAGAGACAGGAGCTGCAGGGGGCAGTACAGTGCTGAGTACATGGGGTATTCTGTACAGCGCTGCAGTCTATGTGAGTGATATAGAAGTAATAACACAGTGCACCCCATCACAGTTACTGGCATTATACTATTATATACAGTATACATAGCCCACAGACTGTGCAGTATAGAGACAGGAGCTGCAGGGGGCAGTACAGTGCTGAGTACATGGGGTATTCTGTACAGTGCTGCAGTCTATTTGAGTGATATAGAAGTAATGGCACAGTGCACCCCATCACAGTTACTGGCATTATACTATTATATACAGTATACAGCGCCCACAGACTGTGCAGTATAGAGACAGGAGCTGCAGGGGGCAGTACAGTGCTGAGTACATGGGGTATTCTGTACAGCGCTGCAGTCTATGTGAGTGATATAGAAGTAATAACACAGTGCACCCCATCACAGTTACTGGCATTATACTATTATATACAGTATACAGCGCCCACAGACTGTGCAGTATAGAGACAGGAGCTGCAGGGGGCAGTACAGTGCTGAGTACATGGGGTATTCTGTACAGCGCTGCAGACTATGTGAGTGATATAGAAGTAATAACACAGTGCACCCCATCACAGTTACTGGCATTATACTATTATATACAGCATACAGCGCCCACAGACTGTGCAGTATAGAGACAGGAGCTGCAGGGGGCAGTACAGTGCTGAGTACATGGGGTATTCTGTACAGCGCTGCAGTCTATGTGAGTGATATAGAAGTAATAACACAGTGCACCCCATCACAGTTACTGGCATTATACTATTATATACAGTATACAGCGCCCACAGACTGTGCAGTATAGAGACAGGAGCTGCAGGGGGCAGTACAGTGCTGAGTACATGGGGGTATTCTGTACAGTGCTGCAGTCTATGTGAGTGATATAGAAGTAATAACACAGTGCACCCCATCACAGTTACTGGCATTATACTATTATATACAGTATACAGCGCCCACAGACTGTGCAGTATAGAGACAGGAGCTGCAGGGGGCAGTACAGTGCTGAGTACATGGGGGTATTCTGTACAGTGCTGCAGTCTATGTGAGTGATATAGAAGTAATAACACAGTGCACCCCATCACAGTTACTGGCATTATACTATTATATACAGTATACAGCGCCCACAGACTGTGCAGTATAGAGACAGGAGCTGCAGGGGGCAGTACAGTGCTGAGTACATGGGGTATTCTGTACAGTGCTGCAGTCTATGTGAGTGATATAGAAGTAATAACACAGTGCACCCCATCACAGTTACTTGCATTATACTATTATATACAGTATACAGCGCCCACAGACTGTGCAGTATAGAGACAGGAGCTGCAGGGGGCAGTACAGTGCTGAGTACATGGGGTATTCTGTACAGTGCTGCAGTCTATGTGAGTGATATAGAAGTAATAACACAGTGCACCCCATCACAGTTACTGGCATTATACTATTATATACAGTATACAGCGCCCACAGACTGTGCAGTATAGAGACAGGAGCTGCAGGGGGCAGTACAGTGCTGAGTACATGGGGTATTCTGTACAGCGCTGCAGTCTATGTGAGTGATATAGAAGTAATAACACAGTGCACCCCATCACAGTTACTGGCATTATACTATTATATACAGTATACAGCGCCCACATACTGTGCAGTATAGAGACAGGAGCTGCAGGGGGCAGTACAGTGCTGAGTACATGGGGTATTCTGTACAGCGCTACAGACTATGTGAGTGATATAGAAGTAATAACACAGTGCACCCCATCACAGTTACTGGCATTAT